>NW_027104681.1:636777-684889 GCF_000696795.3 Halyomorpha halys | reverse complement strand
CGATGGTGCTGCTATCTATCGGTCACCGTCTGAACCTACAGCGCTCTGGTGGTAAGTCGAGGAACTCCCTGCTCACTTTTTGCACCAGCTCCCCCATATTCCCTCTACTTATGTGTCAGATGTGATTATTTTATTACTTTTGAATAAAAATTATAAGTTTTGTTATGATTTAATAAGTATTTATTTTTATAGGGTTTTATTTAATATAATTTGTTTTTATATATGTATAATTCAAGTATTCCCCGGGTTTGATTGTTGGAAGATATTACACAAATTACTTATAATTAATTTTCTGGTATAGCTGGAGTGGACTGTATTTGGAATAATTATAATTATAATGGACAAAATGAAATAAAACCTATATTCTTTATTTTATTAACCTCTATTATAAAAATAATATGTTTGTTTTGCCAAAACGGTAACAATTTAGTTGTTAGAATTTGGATTAATTCTGACTATTGTTAAGTTTACAAGGAATAATGTGGGGTATCATAATTTACTCGGTTTGATGTTAATGCTTAAATTGCAAATAATTATGGCCCTTGATTGTGACAGCTTGTATAATAAAAATTAATCAAATATTCAAAAATAGATAAACTAATTCCAAAATTTATGAAACGGCTTATTGTCTGGATTAAATAAATTTACCAAAACCAACAAAATAAAAGAAAAAAATAATATATAAAGCATACATCATATTTAGTAATATAAAATAATTGAAATTACAAAAAGAGCTTTAACTATGAGCCTAAAAAGTCAGTCTAAAAAAATCATTATCCAAATGGAAAGTAATAAAAATATAAATTAAAAACTAATTAATCTCAAACCTAAAACCAGAGTTTCCTTTAGTTATAGACAGAACATAAATATACCTATCACCTATTGTCTCTCCAGTACTATTCATACTAGAACAATAAAAAATATTTGAACTTTTTTAACATAATCCATTTTTTATTCATAATTTTAAATTCATCATTTAGAGAGAAGAAAACTTTCAAGCATACTAAATTAAAATAAATTATAAATAGTTAAAACAGTGTAGTTGAAGAAATATTAAATAATACGTATCAATGTTTTATAGCTACTTTATTATGTCTTATAAAAAAATTAAATTTTAAATAATTAATTACACATCAAGGAAACAAAAATTAAATATTAGATAAAGATGTAAACAAATATTTATAAAAAAATGATCCTTTGAATTCATGTACAGTCTAGATTTTTTTAAAACAAGCTTACACAATTTTCATTATGAAATTATTATTTCTTTATTTTTAAGACAGTAATGAAAAAAAGACAATATAATATGGAATTTGAATAAATGTAACTACATTAATTTAAATGTGTCTAAACCTAAATAACGTATGTTTACTTAGAGCAATATTCTAGTGCAGTAGTTCCGAGTTACAACCGAGGCATCACACGAGTGCAGCAAGTGAAAGATACTGTCTCAAAATATTTAAAAAAAAAAAAAAAAGCAGTGTACTCTGCGATTACTTTTCATATTTTTCTACATACTCAACCACTCAAAGGATAATTTTGGGGACATTTTTATATATCGTTAGTTTAACAAGTTTGTCACGAAATTATTTTAGCCTGACAAAGGTGCCGTGGATTTTGTTTTACCCCAAAAAGGATGCCGTGGCGGATAAAGTTTGGGAACTGCTGTTTTAGTGTATGAAGTCCAAGTAAGCAGAAATGCCCTACTTATAATTTAAACATAAATGTAGGATATAAAAAAAAAAATGTATTGTGGTTATAAAAACAGAACGAAATCGAATCCTCATAAGTTGTATCAGTTTTTTTTATTTTGACTCTCTAAGAACGCAGAGAAAAATAAAACTGTGAAAGACGGGTGCAGATACAGGCGTGGATGCAGTCACGTATACACAAGGATCTGTTTACTATTTGCGTCCTACTCGTGTATGCTAACGTATCATAACGACTCCAACATCCTGCCAATCTCTGGTAAATAAAATTGTTCGGGCGGTCGAGCTCCGGTCAAGCTTACTCATAGCCAAGTTTAGATGTTAGTTCGAAAGAAGAATTATGAAATGTAGTAGTAAAAACAATGATGAAGGAAGATTAAATCTATGGGATAATGCTTGAGTACGGTCAAAAAAACAACGGAACGTAAAAAACCTGTTTTACTGTACTTAATATGTGACGAGACTGCTCCCTTCTGATGATATAAAAAATATTAACGAAGAAAACTTTTACGGGATCGTAAACAATATGTAAATAAGAAATATTACTATCTTGGAGGTAAATAAAACAAAGTAAAAAAAAAAGTCTTACTGTTTAAAGTGTGTCGACGTTTTACTTTTCTTTTTAGGTCTTCTACAAAGCTATACAAGTAGGTTGCAAATGGTAAAAGAAAAGATGAATAATCAGGAAGATAATAAAAGAGAAAGAACATAAATAAAAATAATATTATTTTTTTTATGCACAGAACAATTGAATTCCCTTATTTTTTTACTTCAAATTTTCTTCACTTTATTATACATTATGTAATTCCTCTCTTATTATTATATTTCTTTTTAGCAATTGTAACTTAGCATAAGAGTAGTTGTAGTATATAACAACCAATTGTAAACCCGTGGGAACTTTTCGAGAACTCTGGTAACAATCATTTTCCTGCCTTCCAGAACCCTCCTAACACGATATAGAACAGAAACCGAGGTGACTAAAATTAGTATTATATATTATCACTTCTTCGAGACTGGTTTTAGTTTTTAAATAAAATAAATTGTATCTAAATTAAGTCACAAAAACTCTTTATTATTTTAAATTTCCTACGTTTCGGCCACCCTGCAATCCTAGAGGACTATCATACCTACAAATTTATATCATTTATATTCAAAGCGTTAAATATTAAACTTTTTTTGCAGGCTATTCTGCCCAGGTCAAATAATTTTAGCCAAAATAACGTATTTAGTCCCTTTTTTATTTAATTTTAAAACAAATTATCTTACACTATTATTAATATTGATAAGCCAGAGAAAATAGTGTAAGATAAATTGTACTTAAAAGTTTTAAAATTAAATTAAAAAGTTACATAATATGTTAATTTGACTAAAATTATTAGGCCTGGGCAGAATAGCTGGCAAAAACATTTTAATAGTGTAAATTTACAGTTAACAGGATGGTCAGGTTGGCCGAAACGTTGGACATTTAAAATATTAATAAAGAGTGTTTGAGACTTAAATGGATACAATTTGTTTTATTTAAACAATTAAATATATAGTCCTCTCAACTCTTACACTACAATTGTGATCCCCAATGGTTTTTATGGGGTTAATACCGAAACCTATTGCAGAATTCCTAATCCTTATCCATCCTTATGCGGTGTATTTTCTATCCTGATGGCTGGTCAGACATTGGGTTTGGAATATCCCAATCGTGTGGAAGCTATCGTATGGTGTCTTTCTGAGTGTTATTTAGCTTATTTAATTCATATTCGACACTGTAATCGCATAAAATGCATCATTTGCGGAGACACACAAGTCAAATTTCACAATCCCATTTCAAACTATATCAAGGGTAAAAAAAAAATAAAAAACCAAGTTCCTCGTTTCTGATACCATTCTTCACCATCTTTAAACATATCTTAATTCAATTTTTTTTTTGACGAACCTCGTTTTTTTTATATTTACATCTTACATCTGGAAGCAGAGTTGGCGATAAGGTAATTGCAATTACAATTATTTTCCAATTATTTTAATCTGAAATCAGGAAATATAATTACAATGTTGATTAGTGAACCACTGTAATTTATAATGGTCTCAAATTACAATTACTTGTTGAACCAAAGTAATTCTGATTACTGATGAGAAGATGGTCGGGGGGTGCGGTCAGCAAATTAATTCTGCAAATTAATTAATGTAATTCTAATTACATTTTATTGTAATAAGTAATTGCAAATACTTATAGCCCAACTCTGCCCAACAGTATAAATACACAACTGTAAATTGTTTTTATTTCTTTATTTAATACCAGATCGGCTTGGTGGGTCTGACATAGTTAATTTAAGAGATACATTTTTTTTAACAATTATTATGGGGGTATAGTCTCATACATAAGACTATATACAATTTTATAAGTCTCATACATAAGACTATATACAATTTTATAAATAAAACAAAAAATTAAGATAAAATAACAATTCTTAATAAAAGATAAAAGAAACGTTAATAACAAAAACAATGACGTTTATGGATTTAACAAAATAATTAATTGACTTTTAATGGAAAAAGAAATGAAAGTGAATTTAATAAAAAAATGAAGAGAAAAAAAAAGAAATTAAGATAAAATAAAATTTTAGAGTGACAATAACAGAACTAATAAATATAGAATTTATAACTAGATGTCCTGCAGCAGCCTGGGCTACAGTCTTCGGTTTGTGGTTGGGTTTCCCAAGTCGTAGGAAGTGGAATTTCATGAACCTTTTTTTTTTTTTAATAATCCTCTATTATCTCTCTTTGTAATTCCCAATGCAATTGGTTGTTTCATACAAACCAAGGAGCATCCACTGCAATTATAATGACTTTATTTTGAAAAAATTGTAATTTTTTTCCTTTTAGTAAAGGATTCCGCTCCCCAGACTTCACAGCCCTACATCAGCAGTGGACTGAGAATTGTTTTAAAAATAAGAATAGCTGTTTCTGATTTTAATTTGGATTTTCCATTTAGAATAGGATATAGCATTGCTAACCTTGCGCAGGTTTGAGTTAGTTTGTCGTTGATATGGTGGTTCCAGATAAGGCTGCGATCGAGGTGAATTAAATTTTATTGAAATTGACTTTATTGTGTTGGTGCACTCAAATTTCCAAATTCGCTCCACAGTTTCTTCGGTTTCAGTTTTTTTTATTCATATTTCGGAATGAATTTAAGCTTTGATTTTTGTTGCACAAAAAAAAAAAATTAATTTATGAATCAGAGTATAATTTTGAAAGCAATTTTGTTTTCATCCAGAGTGTACTGATCCGAAGCTAGTTTAAAAACAAGTGACATTAGTAGAAGCAATCATAACAAGCTTTGTTTTTTGTGTTTTTTTTTTGTAAATAGCACTCATGGAAGAGTCAGTAAGTTGTTTTTAAACACCGATATATTTAAGCGGTACAACGACTCATAAGGCTGCTTGCCACATGTTGGTCCAGTTTTTATTGACAACGCGGCAGGAGGCTGTAATAGTAAACCCTTAAGAAAGAACATTCTCTGGACCATTACTCAATCTTCCATGAAAGCTTAAAGCAATATGTTCCATCCCTTGTATTAAGTAAAGTCCCTTAAAGCCTTTTGCCACTAAGCCTGGAAAATGAGAGAGCTAAACAAAAAAAAAATACAGATACGGCAAGAGTATAATGCAGTAAAATTACTAATGGAAATAAATTTTTCAACTTATTTTAGGCTAGGGTGAAAAAGGCATAATTTACAACCACAGCAAGTCTCTTATTTGTACTGTTTAATAACAAACAATAAACAATAAATTTAATATACAACAGCTTCATAAGATTCATCTTCGGTATCCTCAGGCATCATTATCATATCTCTCACTACTACTCCGAGCAAAGTATCCGAAGGCTATACCTCCTTGGCATATTTATATTTCAATCCTTAATAATCAAAAACTTTTCCTATATCATTGACCTCCTCACCCTACGTTTATCCATTCACCTGTAAAGAACAAAATCCAAACCTACCGCCTTCTACATCTCCTCCCATAGAACTTCCTCCTTTGAAAAATACTTTGCTGTTAGAGCTTCCTCATTTTGGAATCCCTTACCCATATCCATCCGTAAAGCTTCCTCCTTGGGACTTTTTCATAAAGGATAAATATGCATTATTTGTTCATTTTTTATATAGGTATATAAATATTATAATATTTTTATTTAATTATTATTTTTGAATAATTTATTTATTGTTATTTATAACTGTTTAAAATATATACAACAAGTAAATTTTCTGTAGGTGACATAGTGACATGATACAAACATGTGGAGAATCTACCCATGGATAGAACTCCAATAACATTTCTAGAGGAGATCTCGAGGCCATCTTCTTTTCAGACGCCTAGGAGGAATATTAGGTAACGATGGAGAAGCCAGGTTAGAAACAACCAGGTTTATCATGGAAGGATTGGTATCTGGTTCTGGCCAAATCGGCAACATTTGAGATATTGAGGTCCTGATGGACGACTTGATTCGTGACAAAGTAAGGCGGATAAGGATTAAGGATTTTACGAAGAGTTTTGGAATTTGATGGTTTAGTTGAGCCCCAAAGCTCAACTCGGTATGTCCAAATAGGCCTTATAATAGTCATGTAGATCAGTCTTTTGTAATGGATTGGCAATTTAGACCGTTTGTCTAGTAAATGTTGTAATAGTCGGATCAGTTTCCTGTCTTTTCAGTTTTGTATGAGGATTCCATGAAAATCGTTTGTCCATATGTAGTCCTAAGTAACGGATCTGTTCGAGAGGAATAAGATCGGTATTATTAATTATTTTTAAAATCAGTTAATGTAGCCAGACAGAATGCAGTTTTGTTATTCTTAGTGGACCAAATGTCCCAGAATAAAGATAGATTATTTATTTCATTTTATTTCAAATGTTTAGGCCTATTAATGAATTGTATTATTTATTTAAATGAATTTGGATCTGAAAGATGATGTCTTGTTTTTTGAATTAACGATGTTTCAGATGAGAAGAATAATATTTTAAAGAAAAAAAGTTGAGCTCTCTAGATAACAAGAGAAAGAAACAATACAAGTGAGTTGATAACTGATTTCGGTTACAGAAGTGGAAAATATTATATTTGATCTTCAGTTATTATTGAACAAAAAGTGTGTGTGATTCATTGACTTTTTAATTCGTACTTTTAATTCCAAATTTGATTCGATAATTGAGACTGATCAATAGAATAGCAATACAATCAATAATCTGAAACTTCAATATTAAGTCTCCTCTTCGCTAATCTCCTGAAAAATATATATAGAAATTTTCAATAGGAGTTTAACTGTTAGTTTAACTACCATCTAAATAAAGTTCAAAGACTCGGAAGACGTTAAACAAATTCCGAATCCTGTACGAACACTTGTGTTTGTACTTTAATGTTTAAAGATGTATTTTAATGTATTCAGAGAGGGGTGACTGATCTGTTCATACTTCAATATACAACTAAAACATAAATTACTTCAACAATAATTATTCTTATGGGTATAAGAACAGGTTATTACGAAAATGAGGTACTTGACCTCGAAATGTTGAGTTTAATGAAAGAACAAAACACTAGGGAACTAAAAAATGTTTTATTTGCTTATTGTATAAGAAAAAAAGCTTAAGAGTTGGATTAATTGGAGTTAATTTAATACATTATTGAATTATGATTTATTTCTCACCTTTTTTTTTTTAGTTATAAAAACATTAGATTCTCATTATGAACTGATCTATCCAAAACAAAGATATTTTTGTTTATCTTTAGTCATTTGACATGTTTTTTCATGAATACCATTTGTTAAAGCTGGTTTGATTAACACATTTGGTATAATTCATATGCGCTAATACAATTTTGTCTACCTTTCACACTACATTTATTTGTGGGGGGGGATAGTAATTCGCTTAAATCGTGTGTTAACTATCTTAATCCATCTTGTTATGTATGTGGTGATTTCTCTTTACAAAAAAAAAACAAAACAAGAAATATAAATGATTGTTAACCGGTCTTACAAACCATATTTTGGAAAACAAGTTGGACATCGAGGTAGATAATGCGATTTAAAGTTTCTAAAACTATTGCGGAAACAATTCGTTTCTGGATTACCTAAGGATGCAAAGGGCTTCCATTTAGCGTGCCGATGAGATGGTGCAAACTAACAAAGCAAGCATCTTGATGATTTCTACTTTTTGTCCAATCAATGTAAATGGTATGAGTCGATACAAAATAGTTTTTGAACCACCGACTTTGCAAGTGAATATTTGCCTATACTGATATTTATTGCAATTCGCGAAAACGTCAGATAAGATTGACGAATTTTTTAAATGTGTTTGTAAACCATTTCTTGAACTATGTGCGGAAACCGATTTTAATCGGGCATCTATGATGGGCCACGAATCCGTGATCTTATAAATGACAATAACTTTAGAAACCCTGTGATTCGAGTTGGAAAGCAAGTATCAGTGGATATCAATTTTTTGGGGAAATTAGTACCAATGTAGCAAAATATTTTGAGACAGTTACCAAAACGGTCCAGAATTTAGAAAATCTTGGAGTTAATGAGTATTTAAGTAAATGTTTTCGGAAAGCGAGTGGCATAGAATTCCTGACTATTCCCTTTTTCCCTCTCCAAAAATAAAATAAATAAATAAAAATAAACTTCTTCTTTCTTTCAATATATAATATAAATAGACTTACTTTTAAAAACTGGAGACAATTGAATTTTTTTTAGGTATTTAGAGGACGAAGTATCCACAATCAACTCTGAAAACCTGCACTCCATAATCACTATTGCTATGTTCTGACTAGAAAGCGTTTCTACGGCTGATGGCGGTTCTAGAAACAGCGTTTTATTTATTTGTTTGTGTATTTATATTTTTATCTTTATTTACATTACATATATCTGTCGGTTCCTGGTGGGAATCGACCAACAATGCTCAGAAAAGAGTCCTATATATTCAGACCAAGAAGTAGGTACCACAGACCCCTGCTATGGTATGCTAGATATAATTGTTATAATTACTCATTGGATATCCTTTCCAATGGTGTCGTGTTCACCAATTTACTAAGCTATGATAATGAAGTAGCATGCAGGGATTCCAAACTAAAAATTCAAGTCGGGTTTCTTAGCCACTACATTTTAAGTTATTCGACAGCATAAATAGTAGGTAATATCGATGAACTACTTCATAGATATATTTTATGTTTTCAATTAAAAACTTAATTAAATTTTATTATAATTTTTAATTCCTTATTTACTTATTCTCTTTTATACTTCACATTAAAGTTTTGTACATCACTATTTGTCGTCACTTAAAACATTTATATAGACCTAAATTAGACATTTATAAATAGATTATAATACTTCTTGAAATATAACTAACTGAAAATACGATCTATAAGCATTTCTACAAAAATATCTAATTATACAGATAAATAGTTTTAAAAATAAAGATAATCGACATATTTTTTTTTATAAATAAAGTAGAAAAAGAAAACAAATATTACAAAACAACTGAACATTTCTTGAACTGAAAGTAAATTGAATCATTTGAATACTAAAACAAAGGCAAATTATTTGTATCGTAGAATAAATTGATATATTTAAAAATTAATTAACTTTTTATTAAAAGTAAAAAGAGTACATAAACAAAGAACGTTAAAAATATAGTAAAATGCAGTAATTTTGCAGAGAGTAAGATAATTACATAAGAGGAAAAAACCATGAATCATAAGAAACGTCATAAATGATCCAATAAATTAAGAAGTAATAAAATTACTATATAAGGAACATACATTGGTGATAATTACTATAGGGTGCTAGTAAGATAAATACTGAACAGTAAAAACCATGAATCATGAGAAACGTATTGATGCAATAAATTAAGAAGTGATAAAATTATCATATATGGATCATACACTGCTGATTAAGAACTAAACAATAAAAAATAGTAACAATAATGAGTTGGACTCGGAATAGTTGACATATGGAGTAAGACTGGGAGGACAGAATAAAAAAAAATTAAAAAGAAAGAAATGGGCAGAAAAGAGAGCAGTGTGTATTATTCTACTTTTAAATTAAAAATTCTATTACTCATTTCTTTACTTTTTATTTATTATTATTCTATTAATTTATGTTTATATTTTTTTTCGATTTTTTTTATATAACGTTTTACACACTTTCTATTTAAATTCTAATAGTTTTATCATATATTTATAATGTTTGTATCTTGTCCCCATTTAGCCTTGAAAAGCCCCGTAAAGTGGGGCGAAACATTGGGTACCAATATATAGTTAATCTTTACTATTTTATACCTTTAATGATCACCACCCAGATTATCTTCCTATCAGGTTATTTAAAAATTTTGTTATGATTTTTTAAAGATAAATATACATTAATTATTACCAATAAAAAGTTTAAGTAACATATCAATTTATTTATGTTTTAAGGCTAAATTAATTTAAAAAAATAAGAGAGATTAAAATGTAAAATTAATTTATTAGAATTGATATAGAGCAATGCAAGCACAGTTGCGTAAATAATATATAAACTTTGTATTTAACATAAAATTACATTTAAATATAAATAATAATTATTGCCATAACATTTTGGCTTAATTTCGGAGTATTAAACAGTTTATTACCAATATCAAAATCCTTACCAATTTTATAAAATTCCTTATCATCAAAATTTAAAAAAAAAAAAATCTGGAGATAAAATAGTTAATATTTACTATTTTGTACCTTTATTGACCGTCACCCGGACAATCTTCTAACAAAATACTACATATCAATATAATATTTCAGATTTGAAGCTTGCACCTCATAACATTTGTGAAATTGACTACCGTTATCAGTAGTTGCGATTCATGTCGAAAACATAAAACAAGTTTAAGTTGAACAACTCTTATAATAAGATAGTTGAAAAATGTATGCATTGCAAAGTTGACAGTGCAAAGAAAAATGTTTGGGAAACTATCTTTTTAAAAATTAGCATGGACAACATGGTCAGCTAATTTATATATTCAAAGAGGGACAACATAGTCATTAGGAATCCAGATGCTATCTGGAACTGTCCTTGGGGAAGAACTACAGACTCCATAGTAACCATAATCGGGAAGCGGCCTGATGACGGTGACGCTGGTAGGAAGCCAGTCGTGGAAAAGTTTCAACTGGACCCTGGCCAAGACTCAACAAATACCTGCCTCGTGTTATTTACGTCCGTGCTCTGCGTTGGCAGCCCCCACCGGCCCCTTTGGCTCGGGGAAAATGCGCCCAGGGTCTTCCCGGTCTTGGTTCAGGGGAATGGGACTCTAGGCCCAAGGATTCTGTCTAATCGAGAATATAAGAAAATGACTGCTCGAAACATTTTTATGAACGAAGTCAGAGAAGAGTACCGGGTTTTGAAAAAATGTGGTATCAAATTAGTAAATCCTCTAAAAAAAAAAATACAGAATAACCGAGAAGGAATTGAGAATGCGCAAGAAAATTTTAAATCTCTTATTTTCAACAAACACGGATGAGGCTTGTAAAAATAATTAAATCTTCCTACCCTCCCCCCCTCTCCTTTCAATCTAGAAGAGGTAAGACAAGTACTAAAACCGCTGGTACTCGGCCACCCACTAACCGACAAGAGCACTACCTCGAACGCGATCAGTATGCGGAGGGCACCTGCAGCCGGGAACAGACCCGCTAATTCAATCAGCTCACAGGTAACATGGACAGTCCTATTTAATATTCAGAGGGTGCTCAAGGCCGAACCAAGATAGCGTGAAGGTTAGGGAGATCCTATCGCGGCATATTACTGTGTCGTCACGACAGCGGCTATCAGCGTTCGGCTGGGGAGATTTCAAGAGCACTGCACGATAAAACATGAGAAGGGAAAACCCACAAGGTTATTTGGAGGGAAATTAAAATAAGAAGATGGATGAGTTTGGAAACATTATTATCATTGTTGGAAGGTGCCAATATCCTTTCAAAAACTTTAGAAGCCTTGAATGAAAAGACTGTTCACGAGAGGGATTAAACGTGAAAGAAATGTTAAAAAAAAAATTATATCCATTTTTTAACTTGTTAAGTAAAAAAAAATCATCTCTCATCTAGATATTAAATGAGTATCTACCAATCATTGATAATTTACTATGCAAGTTAATTTAAATAGCAAATTATGTCTCTATGGAGGAAAAAGGAGATTTAAGCCTAAGATTACAGTAGAAACCGAAGGTTAACTTTACAGAAGTACCAATTTCTAATATGTAAAAATAATACAAAATATTTCAAATTAAGTCCACATATACATACATACTTGAAGAAGTTTATCGGGGGGTGCGGTCAGCAAAGAACAACATAAATAAACAAAACAATATTTATTTATTTTATGCCGACGTAGTTGTTCTTTGCTGACCGCACCCCCCGATAAACTTCTTCAAGCATTAATCTACGGTCAACTATCTACATCTCATTATACATACATACATTGAGCCCATTATACTATCATTTTTATTATTTGGGTTATTTTTATAAGGTATATTGAATAAAATTTATTTTATAAGGCATAGATTTGTTTTCATAATACAACAAAATTCCGAGGGTATGATCTATATCTATACAAAATTCCATCTATTCTAAGGTTATGATCTATATCGATCCGAAATTCCAAGACTATAATTTATATCTATCCAAAATTCCAAGGCAACGACCTATATCTATCAAAAATTCCAAGGCAACGATCTATATTTATCTAAAATTCCAAGGCTATGATCTATAGCTATCCAAAATTCCATCAATTCCAAGGTTATGATTTATATCTATCCGAAATTCCAAAGGCTATGATCTATATCTATCCAAAATTCTAAGGCTATGATCTATATCTATCCAAAATTCTAAGGCTATGATCTATATCTATCCTAAATTCCAAGGCGTTGACCTATATCTAGTGAATTTGAGGAACGATGTTCCTTGGGTTTATGTTGTGAAATGGAAACTATTGGAGCAATTATGGATACAGCTTATAAAACATAATTTAAAAACAAAGTTGGATGGTTCTTATTTCAATTTTAATAGACACAAATGCTTTGAGAGATGCACAAAAGTATGCAATATAAGCAGTATCTAAGAAACCAAAGAGAATTAATTCCATTAAGTAATTAGAAATTGCATGATGCCGTCAAATAGTTGGCATTCTCACTAACGAAGACAGTGAATCTTTGTATACATGCATAACAAAAAAAAAAAAAAAAAAAAAAAGACTTTTACGTTTAAGACATTAGTGAACAAATATGATTTCGTATCTGTCTATAGTCAAATTAGTGTTTAGACATAACCGAATCATTTTCAAGGATTGTGCAGAATCGTAACTTCACATCTCAAACCACTACATTTGCTTACGAATCCGTAAAGTTTTTTTCTAGATACACCTATATTTCGAAAATGGCTCGTCCGATCTGGCCCAAATTTGGATTAATAATTATAAGTCGGGTCATTTATTTTTACACAATGATAAGTAATAATTTTATGGAATCTCGTCCACTCCTTTCGCTTCGCCATGTGCAAAAGTATTTTCTTGACAGGTACGTTTCAAACATGGCACCTTCCATGGATTTTATTCTTATCAAAAAATAAAAATAATAAAATTCATTCTTAGACCATTAAATGTTGGTAATTAAGTACACACCTACCTACCCAGTAGAGATGGTTAAAAAGCTAAACTGGCCAAGTATTTGACAGACGTTTTTATTCCAAAATACAAAATAAGTACTTGAAGCATCTATGAGTATGACCCTCGAAATTCATCGTGATTGAAGACCGACAGCCTCACGTGTCTATACTTAAATTCTTCTACTTTTATTAAGAATTAAAAATATTTCTACTTTTATTGAAAGTAACGTGTGAAAAAGAAGACGTTAATTATAAAATCATGATAATATTATATATAACAATAAATTTTCCATAATCAGCCATACTGATCGTAAATTGATTCTTATTCCAATAGCGATGCCAAAGAGAATCCAAATTCATAGCTCATGATATAACTTTGCAAATTGTTGTACAGAGATTTTTAAGAAATTATTTCTACAATGATTTATAAAGACTTCAATATTTTCAACTTTGGATATTTTTTTTTTTTGGCTCAAGGATTCATTATTGCAAATAATAATTCAAAATGAGCGATCAGCAAACAGTTAATTCCTTATAAATTTAATTTCAGTTTCTAGAACCAAGTGGTAATGACTCGAATTCCGTATCTACCTACCAATCGAAACAGTTCAACGGCAACGAGATAGTCATAAAGATTTCAATGATACAGAATTATATTTGTATCAATGATAAAATGTACGTTTTACGTTCATCCATCTATAAATTTAAGGAAGGCCATGCAAGAGACCATAAATATCACCTTTCGAACTAAATATTTTATAGCTCAAACCTTTCTAGATCATTTTCAGCACGATTTTCATGCTTCCTGGGGAATTTTGATCGTTTTTATTGGTTTTCTTATCGAAAAATGGCTTCCTAGCAGAAATGCAGACACTATGACCGAAACTAATCAATTTCCTTTAAGCACAAGAAGAAATGGCAGTTCTTGGTTGCCTAAGCAATATCTTGAACAAGTTTCACACCTTCAACTCCGTCTTAAATCACTTTTCTAATTCATAAAGAAAAATGCAAGACCTATATAATTGATCCCTGAGTAATATTTTTGTGTTAACTACAGTAAAATTACGTAGAGTTAAGTAAATTTTATCTATAACACTATTTTTTTTTTTTTCCGAACCCTCTAAAACAGAAATAAAAGTGAATTAATAAGTGCATTACTGTGAAAAAAGAAAAAGTAATTCGTGTTGTGTCTTACCTTTTACTACCTTTGGTATTTTAAGGTTACCTGTTATATTTTAAGGTTACCGTTATAATCTATAACACTAGCACACCATCATAACAATATAACATAATAATTACAATCCTTTATCTTAAATCTAATGTTGAATGTTAGCAATAGAAAGTAGAAAAATAATTATACATTCATAATATAATGTACTACTTTATATTTTATATTTGTAGAATTGATAAAAAAGAAGAGAAAGATTGATAGAAAAGAGAAAAAAGGTAGGTTTTGACAAAACCTCATTTATCGAATAATTTAAATTAGTAAGCTAATTCCGATAGTAATAATAAGTATAACTGAGTTTTAAAAGTCGAATTCATAATAACAATAGGATAAAAATCATGTAAATCAGTACGCACAATATCTCACGTATTGATAAAACTGATAATTTCTTTGTCGCCCAATAAAATATTTATTCCATCTCTAATTATGTTTTAGCTGTTATAAAGTTTAAATAATATTATCTGTAATATCAGTCCAAACGTTTTCAAGGCTAAGTCTGTTCCTATCGTAAGTGCTAAACGGAAAATTCACATTGCATCAAGATGGACTGAAATATTAAGTTTTGGAGGACTGCTGCCACATTGGAACAATACCAAGATTATGTAAAGAAACAAACTTACAAAGCCAACAAGACCATTAATAAGTAAATAAAGAACAGTGGTGAAGGAAATTTCCACATGTTATGGAATCCTAACACATATTATTGATTTCAACAACAACTTTAATGTTTTACTCTTATATTTAAACAAAAATAATTAAAATTTTAATTACGTACAGATTATATTAAGTTTAAATATCGGATATCAGGCAGGTAATTCTGAAGAACCAGTTAATCGCCTAATCAAGTGTAATTGTCGAACGACAATCACTTAATATTATATTTTTATTGAAAAAAGAGAATTAATGAAGCAGTATACAGAGATTTTATTAAAATGTTTTTTTTTTTTGTTATTTTTTCATTTATTTATAAGTAATTTTTTTTTCATTTATTTTTAATTTTTGCATGAATGTGATCATTTGTCACTATTACTTACTTCCCAAGCTTGTAGCATATTGTAATATTACTAAATAAATAAATAAAAGTTTTACAGTTTGTCATAATTAAACGAATCAGTATATATTGGCATATGCAAAGGAATAAAAAAAAAGTTCCTAATGGCCAAGTTTTATGTGAATGTAGAATGTCAACTCCAGGTATTTTCTTACTTTCACCACCAGTTAACGAAATAACATTTATTATAAACGAACCCTAATACATTCAATGGAGCTACAACAAACGGTCTATCTACAGAGGCATCTATTCCTAGATGGAAGATGAGCATGGTAAGTTTACAACCTTCTCAGCTCAAGGATGTTTATACAGGATTTTAAAAAAGTCATATTCGGGATTTTAACATCAATGTAATCAAGGAAACATCTGCTTTATTTTTAAACTGATTAATTTTTATGTCTGCAAAAAACAGTATGAATATTCAAAGAAATTGGTTGACACATTAAAAATAACAGTAATCCTATGTAACTTACTGCATATTCACCGAGAAACTGTTACTCCGTTTTGCACAGAGTGAATCAAATTCTTTGCAATCAATATATCATCCATAAAAAAATATATTATCTAGCAGTCAGGATTAAAAAGAGCTAATGAGGAATTTTCTGTCAAAACTCAATATGTCCACTTTTTGGAAAATTATTATCCATCATCAATTATTATTATCTACATTATAAAATCCTAATTTATAACCATATCTGTTTGAGATGCTTCCATCTCAAACAGATATGGTTATAAATAATAAATACTCCTGTATTTTTATAGAAAATGGTGGTCTGTAACACCTATTTGACAGGATAAAATTTAAATTTGTCGTAATGCTTTAGACTTTTAATTTAAAAAAAAAAAAAACTGTATTCTTGAGTAGATAAATTAATATTTGATAGAAAACTTCTTAAATGTATCAAAAAACAAATTTGAGTCAGTATGAATGAATTAGTTTCGGGAATTACAAATGGATACAATAGAAGATTACATCAAAAACAGGTCCATGAAGTTCCACTCCCAGTTACCTACAGTTAAATGAGCAGTCCCCTATTACTTGGGAAACCCAACCACAAACGGAAGACTGAAGCTCAGCATAAGGATATCCGGTTATAAGTTCTATATTTATCAGTTATGTTATAGTCACTCTAATTTTATTTAATTTTTTTTTCTCTTCATCTTTTTCTTAAATTAACTTCTTTTTTTTCCATTAGAAGTCAATTTTTTAATTAATTGAATCTATAAATGTCGTAAGTTTATTTACTTTTATCATTTATTAAGAATTATTATTTTTATATATTTATTTTATCTTAATTTTCTTTTATAACGTATATAGTTAGGGGTGTCTTTTATGAGACTATACCCTCCCTCCCATAATGAGTTAAAAAAATGTATCGCTTACATCAACCATGTAAGGCCCACCAGGTCGATCTGGCATCAAATAAAAAAAAAATTATAATAATAATGAATTTGTTAGTCAATAGAAAAGTGTAACTGTGCTAGAAATTTAGTTTTTTTAATGAACGCCTTAAAAATCGTTAGAAAAGCTTGCGAGTAAAAATGCAGTATCTAGTTTTTTTTTTATTAAATAAAATAATAAAACGCAAATCATGTACTTTAAACAAAAAAATCCAAGCTGCAGCTTAGAAATCTGAACAAGACTTCATACAATTTTTTTAAAAAATAATAAAAAGTATCGCTTCATTCTAGGGACATTCCCAACCAGAAAAAAATATATGGATATTCAACAAAACAATGGTTTAAACTAGGTGTTTCTAAAATTATTAGTTGATTTTTTATTGAATTCCGGCGCCTACAGTTGGTAGATATGAGCATAGACATTTTTAATTGTACTGATTGCGCCCTTGTTCCACAGTAATTTTTCAAACGATAAAATTAAAAATGAATTTTAGGAATGGTCTTCGACTCGCGAAAAGTGAAAGGCGGTGCGAACTGGTTGTTATGGAAATCGGTACATTTTCCACACCGGTCAGCGCGGCAGAACATTTCATTAGTTGCCTCCTACCTACCTCTGACAAGAATGAAAAACGACACGGCTATAACGAACTAGATATACATTGAAATGTCACGGGGCTGCCCCTGCTTCCGAAATGACTTCTTAGCATTGTTAATATTTTCTTTCGAAGCCACCTCTCTTTAGCCAATTCCTTCTGGAAGAATTTCGACGATGGCGACACAAATTGCTGTTGGGATGACTCAGAATATACTTAGCGTTTCATAAAGGCATCATCAAATATTTATGACTTTAAATACCTAAATAAATTAAAATATCTATCCCGAATCTTTTGTATGGACAATGAATAGGCAGATAATCACTTGGTATAAAATAATGCACAGTCGAAATTTATAATTCGAGTATTGAAAACCAGGGAAAAATCAGAAATCCAAGACTTTCATTTAACAACTACATTAAAATTTTGTGTGCCTTTTTTACCGTCACCAGGACAATCTTCCTACAAATAAATAGTTATGGAGAAATATTTGATAATACAGTTCAGAAAAGTGGATTATTTAGTTTTGAAATCCGGTCAAAAACTATTTTGTCTGAAACGTTTTAAAGACCCACGAACTGGAAGGTAGATCAAGAAATATAGGCTTTGAGACTCATGTTCTACACTTTGACTGTATATCCAAAGCTTCCCCGTCGTATCTGGTATCTGTACGGCTGCCAAAGACTGAGGAAATACACAAAAATAAACCACACATAAAGGGGATTGACTGTATAACAGAAATAGTCGTAGTAGAGGCTTCTCAAATAGAGATAGGGCGGGGAGATAAGAATGCGTGACGCCAAAGAGCAACAGAAATAGTCTGCTCGCTCTCAATGATCTAGCCAATGCCCCCTGACGTCAACAGGTATTTATATTTTATGTTGGTTCCTGAGATCTGTGAGGCAGGTGTGCCTGTGGCGATGATATAGTATCCAAGAAACCGCGAATAATTTTTAATTATAAAGATTCGGATATTCCCAGTGACACACAGGATAAATCTGGACTGGAGGAATTTGATAATACATCATACTAAGCAATATGTGATCTGACTTATGCGTCAGTTAGACTTGTCGATGATCTATGAATGTGAGGAACATGAAGCAACCAACCTAACCTTAATCAGAAAGTGGTAATGTGATAATACAATTAGGGAGGTTGAGACAGGTGTTAATGGATCGCACAATAAATAAGAGAAAAAGCTTCAATACTAAAGGATCAAGAGCAATTGGCAGGTTAGAAGGACGAACAACTTTGAAGAAATGATGAAAGGACACCAAAAGTATTATGGGACATATATTATAGAATTGATGAAAACAATTGAAGTTAAAATTAGCCTAATATATAATTCAAAAAGTGAAAAAGGATTAGCATAATCATTCATATTAAACTCGTAAAAAGAAATCTACAATTAGGAGTACGGAGATTTTTTTGTGTGTATAAATAAATATAAGTATTTTCAATCCAAACGATATAAAGTTCCCCAACTAATAAATATATAGTATTTGTACATGTTATGTATAGGTATAAAAAAAGATCCAATTCGTGAGACACGTTTTATAAAATACCTTGAACTAATAGGTATGGCTGTAGAGAGTATGTTACAAACTTCCAAAGTTTGTGTAAGCGCAAAATATCTCTAATGGCAGTGAGAGTGTTTGTGGAGTGTGAAATCTTGGTTCTGATCTGAAGTTTAGTAATATTAGTTACTCCTACAAAGATGAATCTCTTATATAAATTCAAAATGTAGATAAATATTACGTAGGTGATGATTGGTTGAGGGAGAAGTCCAGTGCCTTAGCAACCTCATAGTTGTGCATCCTGGAGATCTAGTAACACAAAGGGTACTTAACGTATAAATTGTTGCCTTAGGCCATGCCAATAGTCTCTTGAACCTCTGTTTCGGTAAACCAAAAGTCTAAATGGGGAGCTTCCAAAAAGCATGCACTAATAGCGCCCCATGTTGCCAACGGTCAAACCTTACCTTCTCTAGCCGCTCTTTGTGGGGATAAAAAAGAAACTTTAGCTATGAGAGATCTATCTTTTCTATGACCAGCATTTTTCTATCTTTTTGTGCATCATTGCACTAAGGAGTAAGTAGAAACATTTCTGGACTGCCTCCCGGCATCCGAGGAGAGAGGAAACTCTTAGTTTTGGCCACCTCCCACTACCTGTAAATTATACAATAATTTTTTTTGCTGTTAATTATGTTTTATCTTTCATAACAATTAATTTTCATTGCAATCAATTTATACACACAGTCCACTTACCAATCAGTCTATCAAAAGTGAATTAGCAATTGGCCTTAAGTTGAAGGCACTCTCCATACAACCTCCTTTATTGAAGACCAGGCAAAATAAACAACCAAAAAATATTACCGATTTCCATGTTCAAAGTTCTTTATCTGAAATCTAAAGGCCTTAGTAATACGAAATTTAAGGAGCTCCTACATCAAATTAAGGATAATGATGTTGACATTAATCCTCAATTCTAAAGGATATCGCAACGGCTACCAGAAGTATGTCTTCTCCAGATGATGTCAATGCTCATCTGGAATTTGGCAGCTGCGAAGTCGAAACAACTGTACAGTTCTCAACAAGTAAAGAAACGAGTGACAATGACAAGCCCAATCATGTTGGACTGTAAGTTTTAAATAGGAAACCACAGCGAAGTAGATGATACTTCGAAGATATGTACAGCCTATCTCGCAAAAAGCCTCTTCACAGTGGCGACAATGAAAATCGCGTACCTGGAACAGTCAATGGAAATTATTCGTCACCTGAACCCTCCCACTAACGGTCATAGTATTACAGGTGAAATAAACATGAGAGAATTTCCCTGATAAGAAACTGGTAAAGTACATACCTCCATCTTTCTCTGGAGCCCTTTTTAACAATATCCTGGAAATTAATAAACTCTGATCCCATACCCAAAAAGTAAAGGAGAGTCTGAATGTACATAAAGAAGGCTTGAAAATGTTTACAGTCATATCTGACCAGCTCATGACGACTTGATGCGTGACAAATAAACTAGAGATAACCATAAATCCACAAAATAGTTCCCAAACAGGATCCTCGAGGCGTTCTGCCTTGGGTCATTAGCCTTTCATAAATGAGGATTAAGAAGCTATGAAAAGCTATTCACTGTATTTCTAAGCCATGCCGATCAAATTATCGTATGACAGGAAGTTATTCTTCTTAGGAGACAGATAATTGTAGCCAAAAATTCTGTATTTCCAAAGTTTGGACTTTCACATGATCTTTTCCAAGAAACAAATCTAATCAAGATGGATGAAGTGCAAAAGTGTGACAATAAGGTTGCTTATTTTGAAAAAAAAATTAAAACATCTGGTATTTAATTTGTTTTAGGATTAATAGGAATACAAAAGAATCCTCATATCAAGGGTGCGACAGTTTATCTTATGCACCATATCCCACGATTAAAAAGAAAATATTCATTATATTATCAGCAATGTCAAAAGAAACAGCTAAAACGTGATTTAATAATACATTAAGCAAATACAGTAATACTTGTAAGGATGGATTATTTCCAATAGGAGCTGATGTAATCACAATGTTCCTACTTGTTAAAGGCCGAACATTTTAGAACAATCATAATCCAGTATAAAAACATGAAACAAATATATAACTACATTTTTTTTTTCATCATTTCCTTAGTACATACTGTTAGATGTAAATTATAGTGTTTTATAAACACAATAATGGTTTCAGGTGAATGAATAGTCCTATTCTAACAGATCCTATACCCAATAGTCGGCTGGTTCCGTAAATATTTAATATACCTCAGTGGATGGGTAACCAGATAATACCCTCGAAAATGGGTAAACACAAGAAATGTGGTCCTGAGAGTATCGCTAAAAGAGGCGACTTTTGCCAAAGGAACTAAAATGACGTAATTTCAAAGGAAAACTATCTGAGTTAAATCGGCTCCTTGCAGCTCCTACTCCTCTCTTCGCCGTCATTGTCCACGCCTTCTGTGGACAGTTTTCCCCTCAGACAAAGTGACTTAGTCCCACCAATCTCTTCCACCTCAGGACGTATTCCTAAGCATGGGGCACCAGGGATCAACATCTTTTCCATGGCTATGCAACCTCTCCCGAACCTTTCCTCTGGTATCTTATCGCAGGATATGACCTAGGGACATCTCCCAAACCAACACCTGTACTGCCTCGTGCGATACCGTTTGGATGCTGACCAGTTTCTTCCTTTGAGGCTATGTGAGGCAGCGACTTCACGCAGAGAAAGTACCAGAGCTATCTGATTATAGATGATTCTGGTAAATGGGTACCTGATTCTCCAAAATATGACTTCTGTCCTCGCGAGAACATTAATTTACAGGGTTACCCAAACCCTTAAGCGGTCAATATATAGTTTTAGCGTGATTTTGAATTTCGCCTTGAACTTCACACGTGAAGAAGTGAGTTCATCAATGAGGCGAATCCATTCCCCTTTCTCTTAGCTCCTCCTTCCCTCGGAACCTCCGAACTGTTTTCGATAAAACTTAGTAGGTGCTATTTGAGAGTTATCAAGAATTCAGTTTTAGAAAAAAAATCTTAAGTTATGGCCAGCTAAAGATCATCTAATCTTTGGTTGAAGAGCTCTGGGATTAATATGATCAGGTCTGAAGTGATATTCGCATTTAATTTTCTTTATTTACTTGTATTTTTTATACAGTTGTAAATATCAATAAATAAAAAAAAGCCGTGTCATGACTTCTATTAGTTATACGGTATAAATTATTTTAGGTATGTGTATGCCTGAATATTTCAAAGGTGCAGGTTTGATAAAAAGGCATTGTTGTTCTAGACCAGCAACCTTAAGTCCCAAGATGACCTGGCTATAGTTTTCTCTACTAAGAGGTGTGGAATGTCCTGAATACTTGGGGATGTAAATGATTTGTGGACTGCTCTATGAATTAGAACATCAATGTATGTGATACATCTTCATACAATTACACAATAACCAATAACAGCTACTAGAAGTCAATAGTATACTTAAATAATTTGTTTATAATATGCTAAAACATTAATATATGTTAACGACGAGTACGTCCCTTCGTGCTCTGGATATTGTAACTTTTGCTCTTTACTCTAGAGGAAATCCTGGCTATGTGAACGACATAAGAGGTTCTCTCACCGCACCCTGAGAGCTGAGAGCTGTGGAGTGCCACTCAGCAGGATGGGGCTGTTAGAGCTGCTTTGGCTCAATTAGCGGTGACGTGGTAACCGTTACGCTGACGTCACCGGTTACACAAGCGGTATGTACGTGACAGGGGACACAGCCTCCTGAATCCTTAATGCCTAGGCCTTATGTCGGTTATTCGGTTATTGTTACCGTCCTAGTTTCGGAACAGCCTTGTTGAGTAGATTATTATATTGTCGATCTAATCATTGTCATGTACACATTAACATAAATAAATAAATCTTATTTTTAGGTTAATTCCTGATGTTTTGTTGTTTCGATACATACGAGTGATTGTTTGTCAATAATTAATTGTTTTTTCTCAAATTACTCACTAATCTATTACCTACTATTACTATTGATTTTTACAAACTGTTATTCAAAATAAATAATAAGTGTTTTAAAAGAGAACACACAACAAGCTCTTGTTCAGGAGATAAATTAACGAACTACTGATTTTTTAGAAGACTTATTATGAAATGTTGCTTTTTGAAAACGTGTATTTCAGCAACTATAAAACATCAACAGCTCTTTTAGGATATATATTTTAGCAAATTTACTCTTCATTAAATGATGTTCGATTAGTTTTTCTGTATTGTTGGCAGTTTTTATGATATAGAGCTCCGAACGAAAAATTTGTTTTGTTTTTTTATCGCTTTGAAACAGTCGCCATTTTTTATTCTCCCTAACTATATTTGGCAGGCTCATCAATTTAGACTAGTAACTATAATAGTTTTCATTAAAGTAATCAAAAATCGGGATGAAATAACTGACTCTTTCTTCAGTTGGAATTTTTGGACTAATAAGTTAAGTGGAATCGCATTAAACATCACCCGACTTAAGCACAAAGTTTTATTTAAATGTCGCCAATAAATTCACCCATTTATTGTAGCGTACGTATTTAAAATAAACTATCTCTAGTAGTCAATATTATATTACTTAAGACTGTCGAATAGAGATGTACTATGTTTGGTCGCCAATAATGTGACCTGATATTTCCTGATGATGACTGATTTTGTAAAACGCCGTGTATGGTTAGTAATTTACTGATCCGAGGCCTTGGGTTATTCTCTAATAATACTTTTTGTTTTTAGTTCTCGCTCTGACTAAACATTAGAAAAATTAAGGTTGACCACACAACCTCTGCTATGGCTTAATCAAATAAAGAGAAAATTAAGTGAGCCGGATAGGTATTGAATCGGATTATAATGATGAACAGATAAGAATAACCTTATTCAGACAGAGGCAGCGGACCGTACTCACCTACTAGCAGGATAATTTTTCGGTTCAGGGGTACGGAAAGCGTGAAGGCAACTTCTTACTTGGATAGCCTCTGTGGGAAGAGCTCTTCATTAATATGGATCTTTCCACTCTATTGAAGGAAAACATTTGCTTTTAATAAACAAAGAGTCTCAGGCATCAAATCTCGAGAAACCTGAAACGTGTTTGGAATTAAAAACGAAGTTGGAAGTTGTTTCCAATTAGCATAGTTTGGGGAGAAGGAGGGAGCAAAGAGGGGGGCCGCTTCCAGCGGCAACATCCAAGGGGCGGAAAAATCCCTGGAGATCCAACGACGCAAAAACAGCGAGGTTATACTGTGCATTCTACAGCAAATGCCTCATCCACTCTCTGTAGGGTCTTTTTATCATTATGGTTGTTCGTGCTATAAAAGTGTTTTACCAACTCAGTTGACGTATCAGGTAGTTTGTATAGCAGGTAGTCCCAATATTCAAGTTTTCAATTCTCTTTCAAGTTCGTTTTCTGCTTTCTTGAAAAACCGGTTAGAAAAAAGTACCTTTTTTGGAATTTCCTCAGTTATTCTCAGTAACTAATCATTTAAACCAAAATATTGAGTTGAATAGCATTAAATTTCCTATAATCTGGATATGCAACTGGTTGGGGAATGAGAAATCCCCGTGATTCTTCGCAAAAAAACCTGCAAATAGATATCTCAGTCAGTGACGTCACCTCAATAGCTATTTTTCAGTTTAGTAAAGCGCAGTTATTTTTACTCTTCAATCTTGTAAAGGATTATTATTAAATTCAACATTTGGAACCAGGAGATATTTTTCTTTAACAGTCCACTTTCACTAAAATTATTATTTTTATAATTCTAGAGATCTGCTTAATACTCTAAAGGTAGATCCCTATGCATTTTGAAAGAAATAGTTATTAAAGCGAAATCACAGACATATTAAACAATTCGCGAAATTATAACTTTTTTCTGCAAATTCACGTTTTTTCTTTTTTCTGTAGCTGTAAAGCATTCTTTTAGCAAATAGCACTAGAAAGTTGGTAGTAATATCATTCTGTTAAAAATGCATTGGAAGTGAGTTACTGAGTGTTGAGAATTAGAATAGTTAGTAAGCAGTTTAAATAATTTTATTTTTAATGATGGCAAGTGCGTTTATGTATAAGAGCAACAAAATTTCCAACTGACCGGAGTTAGAATTAATGATTGAAGTAGAATGAGTGAGCGGGCATTATTCGCGTTACTACATGTGTGGACAGCCAGAAATATTCACAATCTGATTGAAATCACTTAGAATAGCATCCAGAGACAAATGCACGCCACCATATTTATGTACGTTTATATTATTAGTATAATAAAGATTTTTCTTATTTATAATTATTTTATTTCTATCACTTCTATTTAGGGAACCGATAAAGATTTAGCGACCCATTTTAAACGATCTGGTTAGAGGCTGCGACCGCTCATTCTGAAATTGAGGAAAAACTGAAAAAAAAACCGCATTTTAAAAGCGGTTGTTCGAAGATAAAGGAAAACGCATAAGAAGGAAGAGGGCCAAAAATTTTTTACGAAGGGGTTAATAAATTCAAAAAATTAAGACTACTTCTCTTTTTGCTACTCAATCTTTTTTCGAGATATCTCTACAGGGTCATACCTCAAAAGGAGGTATTTACCAAGTAGGTACAGTCGTATAGCTATGTATTAGTGTTTTATTTGTTTAATATCTTAAATAGATTATATAATAGCTCATCTGACGTATATTCACGGTTGTGATTCAAACAAAAATAATTCAAACCAAATTTATTGGAATATATAAATTATAAAATTGAAACTTTCATTAAATGTTTAAATTTTAATGATGGTCTCAGTATCCTAAAGAATAAAGTATGCTCTACATACTTTTTCATTAAAGTAGAACCACGTTTATCCGAGATAATGTACAATATCCCTCAAACAGATATAAAGTTCAACAAATTAAAATATTGATGGAATTAATTAAAGTAATGGGAGAAAAAAATTCATTTGAAATAGACTACTATTTATTTTATTGCTTTTTATTACTATATATTTTTACAGCCATTTTAAGTTTAAAATAACTTTTGTTAAATTAAAATAAAAGGGGAGGAAGTTGAAAACGAAAATTAAGTCAGAGCAAAAGTAAACAGTCACTATTGTCTTCTCCTTGAGGTGGTAATATTTAAATACATTTTTAGATTCATATTACGTTTATGGTGCTTCGTTCTAAAATTATCTCAGCTATCCTTCGACCCTTGAATACTAACCTTCTTAGTAGGTACGTTCACACTAAACGTGAATAAATTTTATTCATACTGTGAGTTTAAAGAAAAAAATAGGTATATAGACTACAATCATACTTAAAGTTGATACCAAATATTAGTTATTCGAAACTTATCTTTTTCTATAGCAGAAATATTATAATATTGATAATCCCCACTGCAACCGAGCAAATTATATTAATGTTCTTATTAAAAGTGTAGTAATAAAAAAACATGAACCTCCAAGTACAATTTTTTAGAGTACGATACTCAATTGAGAATGCTGTTAATATTAAACATGTGTAAAAATTACTCATTTTCTTCTTGAAAATGTACATAATTAAAGTCCACAAGTCCTGTAGACATATTTCCATACCTGATACATTAATGAATATTGGCAGGGTGTTTAGAAGTAGAGAGCCCTAGTATTAAAGCTGTGAATAGTAATTGTCAATGATTTTTTACAGCTGGTGAGCAAAAGTTACTAATATTCTATTGGGTTAACCCCTATAATTATCAAAACCAACGGGCGTTGATTACCAAGCTGTTGAACGCTTTTTCAAAACAACCCCTATAATTATTCTAAAATGATACTGTTTCAAGGACCGTCAAAGGAACACAATATCTAAAAAAAAGTGTTAGAAATAATTAAAAACGTAATAAGACATAATATTAGTCTTTACGGTATCGAGCATAATAAATCCAACATTAAACAAAATATAGGTAGAAAATTTTGAAGAAATGCTATTGGAATATATATGAAGACTATAAATATTAATGATACATCGTGAGTAATGTGTTACATTATTATTCTGTAAGGTTCTTCCAGTTCAGCAATTGAGGGAAGGCATGCACTGCAACAGGCGACAGAACAAGAGGCTCAATTATAGGACGGCCGCTATGGGCAGTCGACTACAGGAATACTGATGGCAGCTGCCTTCGGAGGAGGCCAGGGGCCGGAATTCACTTTGTAGAGGATGCATGAGCCGCAAGAAACGCTGAGTTGTCTTGGATCTAGTGTTGTATAACTGAATTCAGGTTCAGTAAGTCCAGTTCTAATATAATTAAGCCCCATTTTTGGTATTATTTTCTTCGAAAATAATAAACTTTTGCCCACCCTGAACAGTTATCGGAAAGGAGTGGAGGTGCAATAGATATCCACTCAAATTAATTTGTTGGTCGAAGTGCCTCGCGCAAGACACCTCACACGTTTTAAGTTCACACTCTATACTTCAAACCTTCATCTTTTTCGTTTATGCTTCATCCAGAAAAAAGAATTTTCAAGAAAGTAGTCCCGAAAAGAACTAAAGTTACATCTATTAGTTAGAAGTAATATATTTGAAACTCATTGAAAACCTTTCCTTTTATTTTTTATTACTCCTCCTCTATACCGAAAATCACATTTTGCCAAAATAATGGATTTAAGGCCACCATATCGCATTAAAAAAAGTTGGAGGAAGAACCTCTAAGATTTTAGAGGAAATTTTTCTGGCTTAGATTCGAATTAAAATTAAATTAATAATTCAAATCCTGTCATTATGGGATTTTGTTCCGTCTTATACCTATTTTTTCATAAATCTCTTTTTCTTAAACATCAAACGCGTTCAATCCTTTCAGTCTAAAGTCCTTCGATAAGTCGATGCTCCTTACTACGTAACCAACATACCCTACATCATGACTTTAATATCCCAAATGTATCAGACCTTATTAAATCCAAATTCATCACATTTCATAAAAAAACTCACTCCATGCTAATCCCTTAACCTATTCACTATCTAGTATTACCCATCCCTACAATCCTTCACGAAGATTTATATAATAGTGGTACAGAGACCTATAAATAATTAAATTGAAGTTCTGGCAATTGCAGTTCTGATCGTCTGCGGTTAGCGCGCTCACTAATCCTCCACTTTTAATACCAGTGACAGGGTTGAGGGAGAAGCGCCGGGCTCTTCCGGAGTCCTGCCCTTTCCCTCACAACTGGGGGGAAGAGCTCGGTTCGAAGTACCCCAGCCTGAATGAATATATAGTAAAAGGAATCATTGTTATTTATTATTACTATTTTTCCTTCTCTTCCATTTCTTATTTTGCAATCATTTAATTTATATATTTGTAAAAATATTGTGAATGAGCTCCATCATCCATATTACCACTGTCTAAAAATATGAATGAAATATTACAAAATTAAAAAAAAAATCTCATTTAGCATTACTTTTGCTGCGAAACTGGTGAAACCCAGGTTCATTTCTACCCTTTTCTTTTCATTTACAAGCTAATACCTAATCGATATTTGGCAATCATTTTGACGTTTTTATTCTTAGAAATTGTAATGAAGTTATACAATTTCAAAACTAAATAAATTCTTTTATTTGAGTTGGAATTATAAAAAATAAATATTACCATTTTAAGAAGCAGACTCATTTCATTGCTTCTCTTTTGTTTTGTAGGAATTTCTATGTATATACCAAATCGTGCAATTAGTACGAGACAGCTGAAAAAGGCATCTCTATACGCAGCGCGCCAACACTAATGATTTTGAAGAACCGTGTCTAAATTCTTCTCTTAAAAGACCAACAACTTTTCAGGAATAGAATAAATCTCCAAGAAAAAAAAAATATGAAAAATAGAAAACTATATTTACGCGTAACTCAATACGTATGCATTTCATGGCGATTTGAAAAAAATTTAAATGGTCTACAAAACAAAAAATTGATATAAGACTATAATTGGCAGAAAAACAGTATACAGTTTATTATGTTCAACAATGAAATTTAGAGACTGACCAATAAATAGTACATACGTATATATCCTACAATCTCCAAAAATGCGAAACCTTCTTAATCTTTAGTAAAAATTCATAGACGTAATCAACTCCTTTCTTTTCACTTTTTTATATTAACGTCAGTATATTTGAAACGTGAAGTGATAAGAATGTTTCAAAATCCTTGTTCAGTCTTATCTAATGTTATCTAAACAATCTAAGAGCCAATATTTACGAAATAGGAGATGTGGCCTCATCAAAACTAAATAAAGGAATGAAAATAAATATAATTAAAAAAAAAGTATTGACGCTACAGATTATACGTTCAATAACCATTCAAATACTGTGATAATTCCAAATTCGATAAAAAAACTTATCAGTCATATATGGTTTTTATTGAATATCCTCCAACTTTAGTTGATAAGACGATCTTATTTTTTTATTATAAACTAAGATCACAATGATCAGACAAGACAAGCAGACAAAAAAAATCGAATGATGTGAATGACGCTGAAAGAAAAAATTTGGATTACAGAATCAATTTCTTAAAAACTAATTTTGAGTGAAATATTGAATAGAAACTTTAAATTAGAAATCTTGCACTGAATGATAATCAAACAATTATATTTTTTCTTAGTCAGCCTGGAGTCATCCTCCCATATATTTTAAATTTTATTTAAAAAATACAAGCGTATTCCATAGTATCTGCCGGGAGAAAACCTTTTAAGGGACTAAGACAACCAGAGCCATTCTGCAGCTTTCGCCATGCGTCACGGCTGGCTATTTCTGAACATTTGGATCACAGCCATTTTGGCTTCCATTTTAAGTTTTAAAGTTCAACAGTCAATTGGAAAACAAACTAATTCTAAGAATGGCAACAGCCGCCTCCTTTAAGAAAAATGGAATAGTAAATACCATTTAAGTGAGAAAAAAAAACACGATGAGTCAGATAAGGAATGTGAAGCTTTGTTTTAGTATGACGTAACTTGATATATATGTTATCAGGGGCGAAGCTTATCAACTATTGTTGACACAATGGCAGTCATCGATACATAAATTAAGAACAAATAAAAGGAATAATATTAAGGCAAATGCACATTGCTATGCTAAGGCGCATTAACAAAGGGATGGAGTAATGATAAAATGTACCAAGCAAAATATAGTTCTAAAATTTGAAATAAACCAGAGTGGTTGATCTCAATATAAGATTACATCATTCCTTATTATTTTCATTTCATCCCTTATCCAACATTATGGTACAAATGAAATAAATTTAAATAATACAAGAATATTGATAAAATGAAATCTTGTAAATCGAAACAGTAATCAAGGGATTATGCGCTAAATCAGGACCAAGTCATGGGCAATGGCATGGTGCCAGAGACATTTTTTTTGGGAGTCGCATTAAATATCACTACACGTAAGCTGAGCTAATTATAGCAGCTAAAAAAACAAACACTACCCATCATAGATATATCTTATCCGAATGATGCCAATGTATTAATAGGAGAGCTACTAGTTATATGAAACAAATATTGACATAATTATCATTAATTAACATTCAAAACCTATATAATTTTTATAAATAGCTATGTATAATACCAATCAAGTTTCATATTTAACACAATTATTTTTTTTTATGTACCTCGGTGGTCAAGAACAATGTGTTCCTTTTTTTACAAAATTAGACTTTCACACAATTTTATTTGATTGTTTTTGTTTTACAAAAAGCTATAGGCGACTGTATCCAAGACCAATTGTAATGAGTGTAGGATGTTCTGACAAAAATAATAACATTTTTGTTCGAAAGGAAACATCTGTCCAAATCACGCTCCTGTAAACTTAAGAAAATTTGGTATAGTGTCCTTCATTGTATAGAACTGTTTTTACTTTACCCAGAAGTGCTAAAGAACAATTGTGAGAGTAGCTAAATAAGAACAAGAAACAAACATTATGAAATAAGATTCGACTATCAGGATATACATAGAAAATTATATCTATAAAAACCAAAATATTTAAAAAAGGGAAGTAGTTAACATACAGTGTACATACTTAAAATAGTGCTGATCTTAAAGGCGCCAGTCGTTATGCGGGTTGCAATAGAAGGAACGATATATAGTTTGACTAGACTTTGGAAGCGAGATGAAACATATACCAAACCTCCATAAAACAGTTTAATGAAAATTTACACCTTGCATATTCTTAACGTTGTTGATCTATCTGCTCTCCGCGATGTTCCACGAATTTTTGTTTTAATCAAATATTTTTTCTTAAAGCCCAAAACATTAATTAAGGTCCAATCCGGCCCGCTTTTCAAAATTAAAATAGTATGCAATAGGTGTAAAGCCCACCGACTACACCGCTCCGCTTCGTTCCCCGAGGTTTCTCTGTATACTATATACATTTTTAAAATATTGGATAACTGGACATACGGAGTTGAGCATTGGGGTTCCACTAAACCATCAAATTTCTCCCGAATCCAATCCTTCCAGTCCATAATACTTCGTAAAATCCTTAATGCTCCTTACTTTGTCATCCATCAGGACCTCTATGTTCCATATGTTGCCGATTTGGCCAGAACCAGATACCATTCCTTCCATGATAAACTTCTCAACCACCCAAATCCACTTGTTTCTAACCTGGCTTCTCCTTCATTACCTAATAATCCTCCTAGTCGTCTGAAAGAAGATGGCCTCGAGATCTTCTCTAGAAAAGTTATTGGAGTTCTATCAGTGGGTAGATTCTTCACATGTTTGTATCATGTCACTATGTCACCTACAGGAAATTTACTTGTATATATTTTTATACAGTTGTAAATAACAATAAATAAATTATTTAAAAAAATGTAAGTGAGTAGATTCTCCACATGAATTTGACCATTGTATAACTAACATCAAATTTAATTGTTATATATTTTAATACAGTTTTAAATATCAATTAATAAATTTTAAAGAACCCCGGGAGTGAAGCCAAGCCGTCCAGAGAGCGCCATGGGTTGTAATGAGAAGGGTCCACGTTCATCACCTATCGAATATCAGCCTTAAAAATCTGCAACATTCAATACATGGTATAGAGCTGTCTCTTTTAGAGAAAATTCTAAGGACGGTAGTGGTTTTCCCAACTAAATTGCAAGAATTTAACCGATTTAGAGCTTTATCGGATTTTATCCTTTTGTTGAAACCATAGCAGTAAGAATTACGCGGGATAGCAATTAAATGCATAAAGCAACCATAAATAGCAATTTCTCGAAGTTAACACTTACAGCTTTAAATGAGTAACGCTTTAAGTCACAAGAACCTAGCCATAGGTTCATATGCTATAGGTTCATTCAAAATGTAGGATAGAAACTGTAAAAGAGAATTTAAAGGTAAAAAAAAGAATAAATAATCATGACTCTACGGTACAAAACCAAGTTGTCTATCTGCAGATTTTTTAAGCTTAAGGTGATTGCCTATTCTCTTTGAAATACCAAAAAGTCCTAACTGTGTATATGATGTAATTAATGACAATATATGTATAAAAAAACAAAATGACAAATAATAAATTAGCTGATACTTAAATCCAGCACTCATAATAAAAACACAATTCTCTCAGAAATTTTCAAACACTGAAATATGAATTTAAATTCTAGATTTTCTTTTTAGGAAGTTGATTATATTAATTGTTTAAATTGTTGAGGTGAAGAAAACTTCCAATATATAAATTAATAAATTAAATCATAAAATGTTTTTAGACTATATGTGTATAGGTGACAAGATTTCAAAATGGAAATTGATAAAGATGACAAATATGAGGATACAATGGAACATGAATAAGGCATAATGTCCCGAAATGTACAAGTACAACATATAGAATAATTTATATTTTAATTGGAAGTTTTCTTCACCTCCACAATTTAAAAAAATTAATTTAAAGCATGAAGAAAAGGCTGAATAAATTCTTTATTTATGTGAGATCCTGATCTTCAGAATACAATCATATCATGCATGATAAGTTCTCTACAGAGATTCTAAAAGAACTAATATGCTCCATCATAAATCCAAATCTTTTTTAGGACGTCTCGATAGTTGCATAGTCACTAAGTATCTAGAGTGGACCGAGATATTTAATTTATTATATTCTTATTAATAAGAATAATGATTACGATTCAACTTATTACACTACTTTACAATTGTTTGTCACAAATTGGTTAGTGTCTGATCTAATAACAAGAATATGGTTCCATTTATAAACGACCATATAAGATTATGTGTCAACCCCTGGAAGAAGATCAGAAGAGAATGTGAGATTTTCGGTAAAGTATTAGGATGGACGGGGCTCAAAGAAGAGGACTCCAGGGATTAAGCAATAAATACTTCGGAGGTAAAGGGCGATGGCCTATCCTACGCTGGGAGCACGTGGGGGTGGGGAGGGAGGATTTATCACCGCCCTGTGACACAGAGCCCAACTAACCAAGTCCTACCCTCATCCGTTCCAACCCAGTTACCATGGTCCTGTTATTTATAGCTGCGAGGGTGTACATCAATCTAAACCCAATGATCAGAGCTCAGAAGCTTAAGGGCAATGTTACAAATATAGTTCTAATAGTTCAATAAATTATAAAAATATTCCATGTTTTTCACAAAAACATATAGAGACAACCTAATAATTATATAAAAAATGGAATAAATGATAAGGTTGAAAGGATATATCACACACCCCTTACCTATAATCTAAAATGTTTTGGAATATTGATTTGAATTTTTCTGTTTCGTAAAAGAAGCATGAGGCAAATCTTTTGAGGGTGTTTAAGTAAGTGCTCTAAAACATATTGAATGGCAGCTTAAAATGCTACCATCTAGTGGCAAAGAAATGAAGTAGTAAGCTAAGTACCCACTGAACGAGAGAACAGGTTCCAAGAGTGAGAACAAAACAACCGAAGAGAGAACATTCTCCATCACAGCCACATCATTTTATGGCTTACAACTACCACTCAGGATGAGTGAATAATCCACACCACTATCAGGTGAGGGGACAGGGATAGAATGAGAGAGAGATCAGCATAAAAGAAGAATCATTCTTTAAATGTCAAGTATGCTACATTATCTTTATGATTCTGTGTAAATCAAAATTAATTACTAACTAAACTAATATGTATTGTACCTTTTTGGTCAAATCAAATATAACCAATTGTATCATAAATCATACAGAATAGAGGCATATCACTCTTTAACCATGTTTCATTTAATCATAAATCCATCAAATACAGTCCACTCCAGTAAAAATTCCGAACCAGTTATTTTTATAAAAATCAATCACTGCAGACTGCAGTGATTGAACAAAAAGTATCTTTAATTATCTAACCGTCTCCAGCGTACGTAATCCTGGAATTTCTAATGGGATGGTGTACATTTGTTTACACATTTTGAAACTAAATGATACTTGAAAACACAAGGGATATTATTTTGATCCGACGCATCCTGAAGCCGAAAATCGCCGAAACTGCAATCTAATTTTTAATTTTTGTGTAAACGGAACGTAAAATCAAGGAAAAATTTCATGGAATTTAATTTATCTTAAGATTCAGCATTGTAATTTCAGTTTCCTCGACCGGCTGAGGAAACTATAAAGCTTGTCATGATGATTGCACAGAATTAATAAATTCCTCACCCATGAAGACGGATTCTCGGGAAAAATTAAATTCTGAAACAGGTTTGTTATTGAGTTTATTCCATTCCCCTACCGTTCAAACGCAAGACCTCCAAACCTTTTTAAAAATTGTTTTTTTTTGGAGATGTACGCCCTCACGATGCACCAGATGACAAAAGTCTTCGATATTAATTCTGATATATCGTCAAAATCCTTAAACGTAAGTATCCCATTACATTAGTAATTACAGAGACAGGTTCGCAGAAGAACTGGAGAAGGTTAGAAAATGAATAACCCTAAAAGATAGACCACGAAAATTCCTTTGATTCAGCGAAAATCAAGGTAAAATTAAAAACTTGTAGGCAGAAGACTTCGGAAAATATTTACTGGGACACCCTCCTGCATATGTTTTTGGCTTGGAGCATACAAAACATATTTATGCACAAAAACATATGTTCAGACTAAGCAACTGAAACAGAAGATCTTCAGAAATATTTTTTTCCCCGAATCTTAAGCCCTTCAGTTTATGTCTAGTAAGGTTTTAATTCGATATCCACTAAAAATGATAGGGGTCATCAACCCCACAGATGTTAGTGCTGTTTAATCTCGGATAAAAGAATATTTAAGATTTGAAGATAGGATTTAATTCCTCATTTATTAATTATTTTATTTCATCACTTGCTTAGGCGATGATTTAAATCTGTTCAACTGGTGTTACAAGAGCGTGTTTAATTTATTATTCAAAACGTTTTGTTTTGTCTTTTCCAGAAAAATATTAGAAAATAATAATTAGTTATGATTTTTTAGTTTAAATGTTTAAAGTTAATGACTAAAATTGATCATTTGTGGTACAAAATTTAGTATATAGCGGCAAATATAAATAAATGTTTAAATAACAATTAAACATTTAAATTGTATAAAATCGACACGATGCTATAAAAAGCTTTGTAAATTACTATTATATCTATTAAAGTAATAGCAAAAATCAGCTCGTGAATAAAAATTTGTTCCTCTTAAACTTTAACAATAGATAATCACTGATGTACTTTTTAAAAAAAAAATTATCATCACATGTTATTAGCCTACAAAATGTATTACATATAAACCTTGTAATTCTAACAACATTTTAACCAAAATATTATTTATGAATTATACAAGAATTAGAAATATTAATAACATATATTTTTACAGTACCCAGACAAATTAGCACCTTTTTTTTTTTTTTTTTTTTTTTATAGCAGTAGAAAGTTTCAATCGCAATTAAATGTAATTAGAATTTGTATTACATTACAGTAAGACAGAGGGGTAGTTTCAAGAAGCTTCTGAATATTTACTAATCTGTTCTGTAAATAAATATTAAATGGAAAAAAAATAATATTTTATGAACAGGGAGGGTAATTTTACAAAAACAATTGAATAAATAATAATAATATTAAGTTATTATTGGTCATTACACTACTATGGCCTTTCACTAGAAATTCATCAACTGGCCCATTAGCTCAGTTGGTTAGAGCGTCGTGCTAATAACGCGAAGGTCGCGGGTTCGATCCCCTCATGGGCCAATGATTTTTTTTTAATTTAGCCCATTCAAAATAATTACGGAAAAATCCTTCTATTTCAATCAGCTTATGGATGTTCATAACAGTGATAAATAAATTTGAAAATAAATCTTTCATGGTCTGTTGTATTTCACTTAATTTCAGTTTAAGTAAATTTATGGGTCAATACTTATATTTTATTTCGACCCATTCAAAATTATTATGGATCATAAACTTTCATTTTTCAGCTTATAATGATAATTAAATGAACTGATGAAAACGTTCATGGTATGTTATATACGAGATTTCATTTTATTTTAATTTTGCCAAATATATATTTATTTAAAAATAAGTATAGTTTCATAAAAAGTAACGTTAGTAAACCATATAACAAGTACTTAATTATCTTTGGAAATGAATGGTAGCGTGCATGCAATTTAAATGCAGGAAAAACTATTACTGAAAAAAATAATAACTAGTGAAAAGCAGTAGCTGGTTTTTTAACTACAAAAAAAAATTGCCTTTTCCAATGACTTTTTTCTATGAACTGCTTCTAAGTGGGCTGCTAATGATTTTACGAAAAAAAAAACTTTCATATAATTAATTTTTAAAGAACCTTACGATCATGACTGACATCATCAAAATAAGATAGAGTACAAATGATGGAGATAAAAAAATACTTAAAATTCAACAAATGCTAAATATTATTTTATTTTTGTGCACACAGTCTAAACTTCCAACTCATTACAAAAGACTGATCTACATGACAATAATAAGGCCCATCTGGACATACGGAGTTGAGCTTTGGGACTCCACTAAACCTTCGAATTCCTGTCGTATCCAAAATCCTTTGTAAAATCCTCAATGCTCCTTATTTTGTTACTAATAGAACTCGATATTATTCCTTCCATAATAAACTCCCTAACCACTCAAACCCACTAGTTTCTAACCTTGCTTCCTCTTCCATTCTTGGCAATCCTCCGAGGCGCCTGAAAAGAAGATGGCCTCGTGACCTTATATTGTAAACTATTTTTAGAGATCTACTACTGGGTAGTTTCTCTACATCCTGTATCATACATTATGTCATTATGATCAAATTTACTTGTTGTATTTTTTATACAGTTGTAAATATCAATAAATAAATAAATAAAAAAAAAAATGTGCGCACAATATTTTTAAAAAAGTATAATTCACAACTCTTTTGTTTTTAATTCAGCAAAACAAAATTAGAAATTGGAATTTGCAGTATATTAACTCACGTTAAACGTTGTAACATTTTTATTTTAAAATTTTTATTTATTATAGTTCGACTTTAAAAGTGATTTAGTTTCATATTTTGAAATTTATTAATCATATCATCTTACTGGAATGTTAGTAAAATAAAAACACAAACAAAGTTTAATTAATCAAAATGAACTAAAATAAAATAAAGTTTTACAAAGAAAAGAAAAATACGGTAGGTAATTAATTCATCTAATAAGACAATAACATTCAGAAAACATGTACATATGTTGTAAGATAACAGTGTTAGCAGCAGATAAAAGTCGTGTCGACTGCTGGAATGTATTCCGAGGAGCGGGAACGAGAGCTTTTAAACTTGGAGAATTAAAAAATAATTTTAAACATACAAATACGAACTTAATAAAAAACAAAAAAAAGGTCATTGTAATCTCTGAATGATACTCAAAAGTTGTAAAAACAAACCTGAAAACCAAATTTACATAAATATTTAAATACATTTTGAGTTCAGGTTCTACTAACCATAAATCTCCCTTGGTTCCTATTTCCCTAACTCAAATTCTGGAAGTGTGAAGGAGATAGATGTGAGGGAAATAGATTTGGGGATTACATTGAAGTGGATCATTCCATGTGACTCACTTATATAATAATATAACGTGAATCAAACTCACCTTATAGGAAATCACTAGGTGAGGGAGATAGGGGTGGAAATGACTCTCAATGATCACACTCATAAAAATAGACTAGAGCTAGAGGTTCTGTAAAATAGGTTATCCTGGTTTCGGCGGGAATCCGCTCGCCATGAATGACAATGCTATAACGATTTTCAAAGCATTGGCGCCCTATTTCAAACAATTTGAGGGGAACAGTTGCATTTATGGGATAGGTAGATTATGGATCATACCTGTATACAACTAATAGCGCAATTTATCCTAAAAACAAATTATTAAGACCTTTGAGTAGGTTCAATCAGAAAAAAATGAGTTTATAAGTACAAAAAAAAATTCTGCCATCAAAGTCAGCTACTTCATTTTTTTATTTCATTTATTTAATATGATAGGAGTCAACTCAATAGTAGGAGTCTACTCAAATAGTATCAACTCCTGTAATCCACTTGCCTCTAAATTATCAGAATACGCTTTAAACCTGAATCATACTTTTAATTTCGATAATCCTTCAATTCTTGCCACTGTCCCCAACCATAACAAACGTCTTATCTCGGAGTCCATTTACATAAATTTAACAGAGAATTCCATCAATCATAAAGGTGATAAATACTGCATCTCCCTTACATACCGACACATTTTGAACCCTCATAATACTAGTTTTCTCTCTGTTCTGCATTTCAGAAGCCCATTTTCTTGTAATATCTTTTATTATAGTATTTCTAAATTCTCACTCCATATTCAATTATTTTTATATTTACTATCCTTCCTTTTTCATTTATATTATATTTTAATTTATATTCATGTGTTACCTACTTAAGTGTACATATATTAATTACTTTATTATTAATTTTCTATTATATAATTAACATATCTCTGTATCCCCTCATTTGGTATATTGTCTCTCTTAATCACTTAAATATATTTTATCCCATTATTTTAACTTTATTTCTTCTTTGTTTTTCTATCCAAAAAATTTTTTTTTTTTAATTTTATGATTTTGTAAATATTTCTTCTCCCCCTATATTATGTATATTATCATTTATTGTTTACCTATTTTAATATATTTTTTACATTGTTTACATTAAAATTATTTTCGATAATATGTGACGTACACTTATTACCCCACATACATATACCCCACTCCTTCCAATACAAACGGTTCACTCTCACTACAAACTTTGTCTTCCGTCAAAACAGGTATGAATTCTGTCTCATTAATTTTCATTTGATTTTATTCTTTTCCCTTTTCATCTCTTAGTTTGTACTTTCTTTAATATTTCTTCTCTTATTTTATCTCATACCTATCTGTTACTATTAACGTTTTCATTCATTATCTATAACCTTTAATTTTTTCTTATTATATTTTACGTTTCATTGTATACACCTGTTATTTTCCTGATTTTTTTTTTGTAACTATGTCATGTGTTTGCATCTTTTTTAGCCCTGACGAAGCCCTGCAACGTGGGGCGAAACGTTGGCTCAAATAAAAATAGTACTCACATTTACTATTTGAGTTTTTTTTTACCGCACCCGGACCATATTCCATTCATTTAATATAATATTAAATATGAGGATATTATTACATTAAATAAACGAAACTTATTTATTTGTGCCGATGTTTCGACCTGAATTACAGCTCTTCATAAGGGCAGAAAAAACAAAACCAGATGCCTAATAACTTTAATACAGAGGGAAAACAATATATTAATAAACTAGGAAATATACACAACAATAAATTTACACCTCAATATATTCAATAATACATTTAATAACGTTTTTATTCTTTTAAAAAGTTGGGGAGTGGTTAACATTAAGTCAATAAACAATGAGATTTAATTAATTTCAGTTTATTATTTGCAAAATAACATTTTTTTATAGTGATAAACGTGCTTCAAACGAATTAAAACTTCTGACATTGTTAACAATAGCAAACAAATACCACACTTTCAAAACAATTGAACATCTGCATAGTATACTAATCAGTTTAGACAACGTGACGTACCAATCACGCGATCATTCTACTCTTGATGAATGCTTAAATTTTCCACATCACAAACAATTAAAACATCGTTGAAAATTTATAGATCTACATAAATATCAGTAACAACCAATAAAGAAAAAATCCCAAACATATTAATAAAAAACTAATTATCCTACAGCAATTTATTCAAACTTAGTCAAAAGTCATCAGGTTTACAATGGAATAGAAGGAGGTACATATAAAAGAAGCAGAGATAGACGAAATTATGTAAAGCAATATACAGGTTGCGTATGAATTAAACAGCAATTCAGAATAAGAAGGTCCTTCCAGATCTACATCATTGTCTCTATTATTGCGTCCCAAACTGAAAACCAAGTACCTTTTTTAGCAATCGTAGATATACGGTATCCCACTTATGGCATTTCTCGATCGTTGGACAAGTTATTCCCAAACGGAGAGTGCCCTGAATTCGTGAGAGGAACAATGAGTTAGGGCTTTCAGAGGGTCAAAGTTTCCACTTTATCGATGAACCTAGCTTTCTACTTTTATATTTATTAAATATTTAATATATATAGTTTTAACAATATTTTTATATATACTAAATTTATGTTAAGACTAGTGGAAAGTCCTATTTTAATCACCCTCCCCTCTTCGTTGAGGGAATGATTCTTTCTAAACAACTTGGAGTCCGAAATTTTTTTAACTCAGCTTGATTGCATAATTACAGAATAAGGTAAACCACCACTAATAATTTCAACTTTATCGGCTATATTATATAGACATTCATTTATTTCAAGAAATATATATAATTCATTTCAAACCGAGCCCAAGTCAAATGTAACCTTTTCGATATCAATTGTAACTTTTTCCATTTCAATTGAAACCTTTTTCATTTCAAATATAACTCCTTCTATTTTAACAGTAACCCATTCCAAATCGTTTTTAACCCGACCAATTTCATAAAAATTATATTTTATTCATTAGAGATAATTATGATAAATTAAATAATATTTATTAATCAAAATATTTTAGTATATTTACACAACATTTATTAGATAATAAATATTAAGAGCTAATTTCAATTGATATTCTTAGTTTCTAATATCGCAAAATTTTATTCAGGATCTAGCATTACGAATTAATTATTATAAAGTTTGATAGAATTCATCGACATAGGGATTGTTTATCGGGTTTTCAGGTATCTTGATTCTGTTTTTGGAATCCAATTTTCGATCGTGCATGAGCATTTCGGTTTTATGATACTTCAGGAGATACCTCCGATATAGTGATCGTTTATCATGTTTTCGGTGGTCCTTAGTCCGTTTTTTAATCTGATTATTTATGGCAGATGAGCGATTCGATAATTGTTTTGGAATTTTCTTTAATATGGGGATCGTTGGGTTTTCGGATCTACTAATTATTTTTTTGGAACTCGACTCTGGATGGCACTAGCGCGTCCCGATTTTTGATCCATTTTTAGTTTTTCCGACATGGAGACCGTTTATTAGGGATTCCAATGACGTAATTCTATTTTTTATTTCGATTTTCCAACGGGCATGCGCGTTTCGTTTTTGTACTTTTCCTCGGCATGGGGATCATTTATTCATTTTATTATTACATTTTATAGACTAATTTTATTTTTATTAATATAAAACATAAAAAATAAAAAAGTAGCTCAAAAGCTGTTCAAAAGGGATAACAATAAGTTATTACTACAACAATGGTCATTTTGCAGTGACTACTCAAATAATAACTCGTAATTATTTTTTTATCTGTACTCTTGCGTAAACATGTCTTCAATTCAAAGCAGGCTTTGAAGATACGAAAATAAATAATAATCAACCAGGAAATATAAATGATGACACATCAAATTCATTTCCCAGAAAGGCATATACTCTGAGACAAGGACATCAAATCGTTCGCAGGAATACTCCAGGACGATCCAATATATGTTCATATAGAAAAGGCAGGCCTGATAATTCTTCCACTCCACATTCGATCGGTTCGAGAGCCACAGATAAGATATCAGCTGTTATGTAAGGGGTAGAACAGGTGTGAAGGCTGTGCATTAGAAAAAAAGAAGAATACAGATACAAGGGAATTACAAAGAGTAATTCTAAAGGACAGAAAATTGAGTCGTTGTAAGGGCACAATTATAAATGTATGAGAAGTATATTATAGATTAGAGGAGGAGGTGGTGAAATGATTTGAACAAAGAGATAATATCCTATAGATTTGCCTGTGAGCTTCTGTAGTTGATATTTGACCTCAGAAAGAGTAACTGCTCTAAGAAGTAAAGGGATTGGAAAATGAACAGGACGAAGAGCTCAGGACTAAGTGTGAACGTGAGGGATAGGTGATTGTCTAATTCACCACCTTTCTCAATATCTGATGTGGTCCATGTTTCATCATCTCGTCGGAGTTTGACAGATGTGTTTGGATTTTTCTCAGAAGGAATTATAATGGGTAGAAAGAGAAAAGTGATAAGAACTGAATAACTTGGATCTAAAGGGTTCCATACGCGCTTAACCAGTTATTACTATCAATTATTATAGTAAAGAGCAACGATCAGAAGGATATCCTGAGCGTTACAATAACAATCTACAGATTGTTACTACAGTAGTCAGAATGAAATTAGGTGAATTTGTATCTCTACTGGTGAAAGCCATTAATTCTTATATAACTTATGAAAGAGTGCTTCTTAAAGAGACACCAAAATTACTAATACAATATGCGGCTAATTTTTTGGCCATTACTGCTTTAGTTTGATTTAAAAACAAAACCAATAATTTCCAAATCAAGAAGATCACTTGTGCTTTGTCGAAACACATGATATTGCATAGCCATTACACCCTTGGAGGAAGGAGTATAATGGAGCTGACAGAAAAAGAATGATGAACAATTGTGATGGACCAGGGACGTGGCAGAGGAGTAGAAGAGTACGAACCAATCACTAGCTGCCTTCTGATTACATCCTATAAACCTCAACAACGTAAACTTAAGTTCCGTGGGTATGATCTTTCTTTGGCTTCACATTTGCTTTGATGGAGGGCAGGGTTATGCCTTATCCCTAAGCAGCCTCCACTGAACAATATCTTAATCAATTAAATCACCTGATATGGACATGAAGTGGTTTCCGAAAATTTTCCCGTAATCTTTTGATAATTTTCATAAGAAACAAAAAACATCGCCTGCTGTCAAGATAAATGTAATCTGTTAGTCATTAAACATAAAGATTGTACTTTGTTCCGAATAAATTTGATAATTTGACAGACTATCGTATAACCCATCTTTACTAGGTGTCCGATTTAGATTCGCTAAGTTATTTATTTTCGCCAAATTAATTTTTGAAATTTTTTATTTTTTAAAAAATAAAAATAGCGTTATCTTATTTATGTAAGAAAATGATTCAATTTTTGCCTAAAGAGTATAATAGGTGCAGCAAATGTCCTTAAAGTAGGTATTCAACTATCAAGGTACAATCCACCGGAATTTATTTTTCAAAAGCATTAATTATTCTCTATTTCATTCAGTAGTAAATACTTTCAAAGTTACCTATTCTAACAAAACAATAATTATTACTTATATTAAGTTTAATTTAAAAAAAAAATTCTAAACCTATAGAAATAAACATTTTATAAATTTGTTAAGTTAAATATTGCTGAAACTGGATCTGCTAAGAAGAAATGGCGCATTTGATTACTAATAAATCTCTATGAATTTTGTAGTTCCAGGGAGCTGGTTCCTTGACATTTGCCAAAATAATTTTACATGTTTATTTTTCGAAAACGAGATCATAAACAATATCCCTCTGGTTACTTCTCCGGGCCCGGACGAAGTTCTTATAAGACCAATTAAAATAATAGAGATCGCTCATATAATTAAAACATTAATAAACATAGGTTTGAAATTCTGTTATGTCCCAGAAGTTCTCCGTTGTGGGCGTACACTTTCAATTTAAATAGAAAAGAGGCTTGACGACCGATTACCATCAATCTCATTTAAGGCGTATCATAGAAAACATTTTGACCACGAACTTTTCACCCAAACAAAACATAGAGTTCGTTATTTGACGAGCTGGATGTCATGTTGTATTGGGTGTCAACACAAGAATAATTTATGTTATGTCCAAAGATACCAGGAACAAACATAAAGACGGCAGCATTTGACAACATATGTCAGGTCATGGTCATGGAGTTCCAACCGACTTAAGAAAAGCAACAGATGGTCGAAGTAAGAATGTAATAAAAGTCAATCATGGAGTCAACAAAACCAACACTTCATGTTCTGAGAGAAGTACTACACTCTTTGATTGACGGATCACACGGAACTATGTGACCGAAAAAAACGCAAAAGAATATTGCTACACATTATCTCATGATCACGACACAGTGATACTTACAGGTTTCACAAATGATTTAGCAGGGACCGCTAGCAGCGCTGAAGCTGAGAGCGAGGAAGAAACTGTATTAGGAAAATACTCTGGGAGTTCTGTTCTATTCATAAGCCCCAGCTCATGTATGCTCGGTAGCACAATAATGTTTCCAAGAAGAGGACTGCGTAGGTATAGAGAGCTATGTAATGTTTATAAAGTAACTGTAAGGTTTATAAAGCTTTTATTGCGACTGAAAAGCGTTAATAGTGGGTCCCACCATAAGATTAGAAAAGAATGATCAGGATCAGAAACAGGCAAAAAAAGAGGACATTTATACAAAATGTATTCCTTACTTCGAGGAAAAGTATTACATTCATACTTTATACAAAATAATTTGTATTCAAAAAATTATATAGAATAATTTGGCGATAGATGATTTTCGGTGAAAGGGCTTTGGATCGGAAGTAGAAGGACCATCCCTCTTACAAGTAAATTTTTGGAAGGTCTGAGTATTGAGAGGAACCAGTTTCAGAGCATGGCGGAAACCATTATTCTGGACTCTCTGGGAATCTTACATCAGCATTTAGTGTAGACCTTAACTGAATATTGTCAACTCTACGTATCGAAAAGGGGGAGAGAAGAGGAAAGAAAAAAATTATTGGATTAGTCTTAAATAATTCTCTCTCATCTCTTTTAATATTGTGTTCGGTCCAATGATCACAAAGCTGTGAAATAGCATCTCACCACAATCGAGCAGCGGCCCGAAATTTTTTCGAGTTCCTCCTTTTAATGTTTATTTTTGCTGAAGTATTCCATTGAGGACATGTGTAACCTCAGAGTGGGAATGTTAAGATTGTTGGGGCCGGGGCAAAATAAATATTGACTGACCCAAGAAGGAATCGAACCAACGACCTTCTGAAAAAGCCCTCCCCAGGGCAGGAATAGCTCTATTCCAAGGAATGTTATCATTGGAAAAATTTACTTACTCCTAATCTAAAAGATAAAAAAAAAACCTAAAACATGGTATGGAGGCATTAGGTGGATTACGTTTTAATAATAGTAAGTTAAAACATAAATTATGAAAAAGAAATAAACTAAGACTTAATTATTTAAAAGGTATTCTAACTTTCAAGGTAAGACATTAATTTGAGTACTGATAAATATTTCTTCTGCGAAAAAATAAATTCCAAACAGGTGTGTAGCAGCTGAATTGAAGATCGAGTTCTGATAAATTTAATTTATCTTAGAGATTAAGAAGAGTTTATATTTAAAAAAATCATGTTTTAATCTTTAAATCCTATTAAGTAATACATACTGATTCCTCAACAATACAACAGATAAATCTTCTGACAACATATGACACTGGGATTATATTTATTTAAACGGTTTTTAAACTGATAAGGATGGATCTCTTTTCTTCAAACAAAAATCCTTAGAAAAACTTGCAGGTAACCTTTCATTTATCTATTACTTTTCTTATCTACCGTAAATAATTTTCTGCAGTAAAAGAAATTCTTGCAATTTCCGGTGCAACAAGGAATCCAATGTGTAGTGTCAACTATGCAAACTTCTAGATAATTGTGAACGGGTGAAAACATGCACAAACTAGGAGTTTTTCGTGAAAAAAAAATTTAATTCAATAAATGTTTAAGAGAAGCTATTTTAAAAATTAATAACCATCATCTTTAAAAAGACTGATGTCAGAATTCTAGATAATATCTTGATATTTAGGTCTAACGTCAACGCCAACTAGCCCAAGTTACGTGCTAATCATTCCTTATATTTATTTGGAAATGTCGCTACCGATAATCATAATGCTGCAATTCAGTATTCTACGATGCAGCATTTGTCAGAATTTTATTCTGCGACAACCTGTAGCTTGAAAATTTAAGTCACAACTCTAGAAATGCGGTAACGATAGTAACAATAATAATAGAATTCCTTACAGTCCAAAATCCTTAATGCTCCTTACTTTGTCACAAATCAAGTCATCCATCAGGAACTCAATGTTCCATATGTTGCCAATTTGGCCAGAACCAGATAACCATTCCTTCCATGATAAACTTCTCAACCACCTAAATCCACTTGTTTCTGACCTGGCTTCTCCTTCATTACTTAATAATCCACCTAGGCGTCTGAAAAGAAGATGACCTCGAGATCTTCTCCTCTAGAAATGTTATTGGAGTTTTATCTGTGGGTAGATTCTCCACATGTTTGTAGCATGTTACTATGTCACCTACAGCAAATTTACTTGTTGTATATATTTTTGTACAGTTGTAAATGACAATAAATAAATTATTAAAAAAAAAAGTAATTGAACACTGAGAGCTTACAGAACGATTCTAATCACTACATTTTTCTATGTTTAAACTGAAGGATGAACTCGAGATAAAAGTTTTAAAAAAAAATTCTGCCTTTATCTCATGTTTTACTGTAATCTAAAAAGTAATTAAAAATCTAAATATAAATATTATGAATATTAAACAATAAAAAAAATCAAAACTTCTTATTATTCTTTAAGTAATGAATGATGAAAACATGAATGTAATTCTGACAGTCAATCGAGATCAAAACATTAACATGACATCACCCGATGATTGACGTTAAGAGCAAAGATGCTGACGATAGGGCTGGTTTGGATGGCGTCAGCACTTAGCAAAGCTTTTGTCAGCATAATAAACTTAGTAAACAGAGAGAAAGCCTGTTGTAAATGACAAAGTTCATTGACTCTGGCTAGGCCTAGTGTACGAGTAATACTGTACAATTGTTCCCAAATGTAATATTGTACAAGAATGTAGTGTATGTAATAAAGAATATACGTAAGTACAATCATGATGTCAAACAGCAGCTTCACAAGGTAAAAGTGTATGTTTAATAAATATACTAATAACATTATTACTTAGAAGACAATGAAACCAGCCAATAGTTATAGATGCTTTAACTAGGAGAGAGCAATGCTTCCTTGCATACATTCCACATTCTAGCCACCTATCGACAATGGGAGAATCAGAGAGTATGCAACAATTAAGCAATTAAAACGGAGGCATGTCAGCCTATCGTAGACGGGATTACTGTGGTGACCTATAAAGTAATTCGTAACAGGAGTGCAGAGATGAAGAGAGGAGAGCTGCACTTGGAGAGGAAAGCAAGCATAGGTATAGGGTATACCGAAACGGCGTGCGTCACCAGAAGAAGAAGTCCTGGGACGAGTTCATCGTCGAGGAATCGGAGAAGAATCCCTGGGGCATTCCGTACAGGGTGGCGCTGGGCAAGGTTAAGCCAATACAAATGATGGCTGCCATCAAAGTTGGAGGAGCCCAGGCAACCACCCTGGAAGAAACGGCGATGATGTACATCGATTATACATACCCCAGGGATGATCCGTCCCAGGACACTGCAGAGGAGAGTATGGTGAGACGCACCACGTCATACCCACCAGGTACCGACTTATGCCCACCGTGGGATTTATGGGACCTACGTCTTGCCGTGGACAGGCAGAGGATTGGGAGGGCTCCGGGACTTGACGCCTTGGACGCTGCAATCCTCAGGAACAGTG
>NW_027104681.1:595548-634862 GCF_000696795.3 Halyomorpha halys | reverse complement strand
AATGCAATAATTAATAAATAACCTTAATTTTTGTGGAAGCATTTAAATAATGTTCGGGAACGTGTTCATTCAATTATCCAGTTTACAATACTCGTTAGGTTCTTCACGCTTTCAACAGCTAGTTCATTTACAAGCTGAACAATGGAGGAGATTTAGATGAGTAGAAATAAATACGGCACACAGGAGATTATAGAATAGGGCATTTGTTGAAATTTTGAGTAAATAAAGAGTTGGCAAATAGACCTAACAGGTCTTTCTCCGATGGCCAGGATATGATGATTTTCCCAACTGACAAGCAAGTGGGTAGTTACAAAACAAAGGTTTGTGAGAAATTAAAAAAAACATTCAGATGTATGCCTAGTAAAGGCCCATTATGTATTAGTCTAAACCACAACCTAGTGTAGGCAGCCTCAAACAGAATACACTTTCTAATCCCAATAATTGCAACAGTATATCGTAGAAATTAAAAGTTGGTGTTGGTCCTCAATTAGAAATTTCACCAACAATTAAGATCTGGTAAAAGGAGTCACATGGGAGATTAAATTGTCTGCCCTGAGGAGAGATTAGCTTGAATAGAATAGGCGAGCTTTCTCAAGCCTTCAGCAAGTGAGCAAGTGTGTATTAACAATACCAAGTTGGTATTCGTAAGGGTGTACCTTAGAATTTTCGCCTCAATGTAATCCCAAGGAAGGATAAGGTAACTTCCAAACTTTTTTTTTTTTTATAATTAAATTATTTGTTATTGCATTGTTGTTAATGCTTACGTATATGCATATACCTACTCAATAATATAAAGAAATTATTTAAAGTTATGAAAAACCAATTAGATCAGTAACAAACCACAATACTTTAACGAGGAGGAGATAGGAAGTCATAAAGCACACGAGGCGGGCTGTGGGACCCTCAGCACCCGCATCCAGGATGCAGATTTCTAAAGTTCAGTAAAAATGGAAAAAAAAAATCAAATGAGCCACTCTCTAACTTTATAAAGTATGAATAAATGAATTTAACTCAACACTATTTTAAAATGAAGATAAAGAATTGGCTTCTCTAACGAGAAAAATAAAATCGTATATCTATGCGGAAAAGTGAGTATACAACAAATCCAAATTAACAGTAACGAATGCGTAGTAATAATTTATTCAATGTTGAGTATTGATAGTCAAAACTGAGTAACAACAGTGGTACCACGTGTTTCAGCTCATTGTTTATTGCTTTCAATGTTCATTATTTTCCATTAAGTGAAATGGAGTACGAAAGAATCTTTAAAGCAATAGACGAAAGAGAACAAAACTCTTCTTGTCAATCTAGCAAATTTGATGAAGTTCAAGGTGAGTAATTTTCTTCAAACTTACACTTATCCTTATACACATCGTTTACCAATGTCAGTAAAAGCGAATATTTCAAAGGTAAGACAAGAAAGGATCTAATAGGGTACTCACAGATTTCCAGTTTTAACCAATTTCACAATGTTGCTCGATATTAGTCTTTTATTTTCTATTTTAAACCTTGCTACCTAACCTACTTGGGACTAAAAAATGTTCTAAATTTGAGGTAAGCCTACCTTGTACCATGACATTTCCGGGGCCTGGCGTTGAAGGGAATATCCCCTTTTCCCAGAAGTCGTCGCGACATAAAATTAATACATTTTTAAAATTAGTCCCTTAATAACATAAATGCAATGATTTACTTTCATAATTGGTCTAAAGCAATTTAGTAAAATCTCAAAATTACAACAGGTGGGTTCGTCTCCTCTGGTCCTCATCCATTCAAATAATATCTACCTCATACACATCGTTTTAATGCCGTTCATTACGCGTAAATGTTTTCGAATTAAGATCAAGAAGTTCCCTAATTCAACCTTTGCTAGGAACGTAAAATGTTATGTGTCTTTGAGTTAGGAAACTTTGTTAAATGAGGACGATAAAACATCCGGTTCAAGGATCTAGGATCTGCAAGAGGTAGTAGTAGTTTCGCAAATAAGTGGAGAAGGTTACTGTGAGGATCTCATATCTTTGTTTATTGATTTCAAGTGCTTAGTGGTTTTCTTTTAAAGGCAAAATAGAGAACGAGAAAAGGGTTCGGGAAAAATCGTGTACGTGATGGATGAAAGGGGACCGAAATCTTCTCTAGTCCATCATATCTCATCACTTTTTTTTCGACTCTATATAAATTTAGGGTTACCAAACTTCGGATAATAACCAGTGTTCAAAAACAAAAACTATTATATATTAAAATAAACTTTGAACGCTAATCAAACAAACTTCATTTCTTCCATCTTTCAATAAATATGCAAAATTTGAAGAAGGCGGCGATTATTATAATTTTTTGGATTCAGAGGACCAAGGAACATAAACGTGGAAACCAAATTATATTTTTGGAATGAAATACGAGTTTCCAGTATAAAAAAAGTCATGCTGAAAACTATGTTTATCTTAAAATTCTAGCAACTTAAATTTATTTTCATATATAGTCCTGACAACACTGATAGATTCTTTTCAATTATCCTTGTGTCACATGGTTTTAGAATAACTGGAACATTCTAATTTTAAAGAAACTAACAACCCAATGCTTGTATGGGAGCAGTGTAAACCAAAATTCGTCGGTTTTATTCTAAAAAAAAAAAAAGATTGAAATTTTTATGTCTAACTACTTTTTAAACAAGAAGCAATATAATACTACTCTGTGCAAGATTTATTATTTGTAAGATACACTTATCAGCCATCTCACAACTTTACTGTCGATTAATAAATGCTGTTATCAAATCTTTATAATTAAGATAATATCCTAATGTAAAATTGTAATATGCCTGGACTGGGGACTGATGTAATTGTTAGTCATGATAAAACTACCTTCATCTCTAGAATCAACCACGCGTTGCAAATGCGACTATATTCCCGAGTAAATATTTTTATAAATGCAATATCTAACCGAATACTCTAGTAAAACATGAAATAATAATGAGATACACTATGATAATAGGAGGTCGAAGGAGATGAATAGAGGTAGCGTGAGTGATCAGCTGATCTAACCCAGCAGATGCCAGCACAGACAAAAAAGCGAGCAGATGCTGCACAGTCGCCATTATACTCCTCCGGCCTTTTTTTATTTTTTTGCAACGGGGTGGTGCCACTTCCTCAATTATATTTACAGCCCTTCAAGGGACCCCTCTTCTTGTCATCTGCTAATGATGTCTTTAAGTAGGCAGGGGTGGAGCAGTTTCGCCTTCGCTACTATAGAAGAGAAACTAGTTTTCTACGTTCTAATAACAGCTAACAATGATAGTTCCTTTTTTTTATTTTTTCTTAATTAATATTACATTATGTCCTATATTTACAGATAGTGGTGTAATAGGGATCAGAGAGAAAATTCACATATTTATAGAGATATAAATTAAATGATGACAAAATAAGAAACAGAAAAAAAAATTAAAGTTATTTTAAATATAAACTTTATTATAATAGAAAGATGAAACAACCCATAAGTAATTATAGTGTTTTGGAAATAAAATAATAGCAATTATTTTAATTATAATTTCTTCAACAGGAAGAGTGCGAAATACACATACAACTTTCCAAATACATAAATTCACATATTTTAGGTTCCCAAGTAACAAAATTCATTTTTAATTTTATAAAAAGTCATTCCAAGATATCATATAGTGCTTGTGACTTACTAAGCGCCTTTATTTATTAACATAAATATAATAATAATAATAATGTGGACCACTAAATCCCATAAAGGGTTAGGAGTTCAGTACTTTGTAAGGGAGTACTGTTTTCAGAACAGTAAGTATACAAGGAGATTTGTTCAAGATCACTCTTAACCACCTGATTTTCCTCCTATCAAGGGTACCCCTAAATAGATGCTGGATAAGTCCCAGGATGGCTCCATAACTCACAGGGTTGGCTCACGACTACAGTAACAGAATGAACAATTATCTGCCACAGCCGGATTCTAAGTGCATTTTACCTCTCTGCCGTCTCGTTCCTATAGATGTATAAATAAATAGTGTAAATGTTCATCTCACAAACAAAGTATAGATTGGTATCACATAGCCCACAACATATATACATTCTCACATGGGCTCGTAGGTAAGTACATCTTCAAATTCTTTGCGTATCGTATAATGCCGAAAGAACGGCAACAAACCCTTTTATAATGTTTCAGAACAACTAACTCAGACAATTAAGTTCCTGTTAACTGCTTTCAAAAATCCGAATTCCATTACTAATTCTATTTTAGTGATATTAATTAGATAATATTTTTATTTTACTTAGTTAGCTGTTTCTACCGTGAAGGGTTTCTAGCAAAAGTTTATTCTATTAAATATATTATAGATAAATATAGATAGATAGATAGATAGATAGCTCCTTGCTAAAAAAGCTGTCAAATAGCATTTAGAAGGCCTTCACCTATTACAAAATTGTTCAGGAGGCTAACGGGAAACCCCCTTCCGTCCTACGCTGGGAATTTTAGTTGGTATTTTTTTATGAGTCATGTGATAGGGTTAGTATTAATTTAGACTCCAATTAAAAAAACTTAATGTAATATTTATATTATCTATCATAATTTGTGATATATCTTAAATTCGAAAAATTTTATAAATCTAAATACCATTCTAGACATCTCGTCCCGACCATCATTTGTAAAATATGTGAATAATTTTTTTCAGTAATAATTGATGATGATGAGGTTTGAATTTTTTCATATACATGAAAAATAGTAGAGATATCACAGTGTCGATTACTAAGGTATTACTATGATAATGATATCATTAGGCTAATGATAATATTTGTAATAACTATATTACATAAAATAATACATACTTAGACGTATTTCCACTTAAATTAGTCTTATGTTAACCTCGACTACAGAATATTTTATATTTAATTTAAATAGAATTTATTTCATTATTTATCTAATATATTAATTGTACTAAAGCCATTAAGCCACTGGCAAAGAAGAATTTAAAATTCATTTTTTAAAAATAAAAATGTTTAAATATAAGAAGATGGTCAGGGTTGCAGCCAAAAAAAGAATAAATAATTTATAACTATTTTAATATCCGACGTTTCGCCCCACTTTGCAGGACTTCATAAGGGCTGTTCAAAGCGAAAGGTTGAACCAAAAAAGTGTTTAAGGTTGAATTACGAATTTTGATTATAAACGACAAAAAGCGCACTTTACACAGTTGTCTAATTAAAAGAAAATCAAGGTCATACGATTGATAGCATATGTCATATTTCAGGGAAGTATATGAAAGCATGAATTACGGTAATAGAAAATTGTAACCCACGTCACATCACTTGCAATAGAAGTTAGGGGACATTTTTAAGTATACGTTGAGTATATCTTGTGTTAAAAAAAAAAAAATGGAGTACATCGTTAGAACATCCGACATTCTAGCTAACAAAGAAAATTTAATAATCCTAGTTCATGAATTTCTGAACTAAGGATGCAACTTATTTATGTCTTCAACTTGAACACTATAGCAGCTACATAAGGGGAATTTATGATGTGTTAAATGTAAAATGTTTTACCATGTTAAATATTGTAAGAATAGAATTGTGAGCAGCCTCATTTAAAGTCATGTTGAATGAATAACAGCTTCTAGCGGATTTTCTGAGCAACTTGTCTTGTAACCTTTTCTTACAAAACTTCATGTTATTGTTTACTTCCAAGTTTTGATTAAAGTAATTTATTACAACATGCCTAAGAAGGGAAAAGTGGATGTTTCGTGAAAATTTGGCTACTAAGCGTCTCGTTAATCTTCTAACTTGTGAGCAAGAGAATCAAGATGAACTAATTGGCAACTGTCATTACATTATTATTAACGTCATTAATTGCTCTATTAGTTTCAAAAACATCCAAAACAACACTAACACAATCAAAACACAAACTACGAGCAAGTAATATGTGTAATACTACATTGCTTGGTCCTACGACAACAAATCAAATGGTGACGAGCTCAGCTGGTCTATTGCGTGGCGTCATTCAGACTCTTAACCACGCTAAATGTTATATCGTTTTAGCATGGTAAAAGAAGGAAATGTTTATCGATTTAACATAAGTTTTTTTATTTATCACGCTTTAACATGTTTAACTTAAGATCATGAATACCCCATTATTATATATTTTTTTCTCACGGAACAGCCTTTCAAGACCACGCGAATATCATTACTTTTTCCTTCTCACTTTTTCTCTTCTTCTCTCCCAGTATCTTCTCACCATTTCTGCGTGCCATTGCTTCCTCTCTTCCGACCACGCAGTACCCCTCTATTTTTCTCTATTTGCTGCAAGAACATTTATTTATTTCAATTTTTTCCGTACTGTTCTTTATCTAGGCAGTCTTTGTCTGTTATTTTCAATTTCTTTGTTTCCTCTCTTATTTGCTATATTCCTACGCTCTTGTATTCACGGATTCTGTCAAAGAGTTTCTTGTTTAATCTGCTTAGGTCATTCTCATCATGTGGCCGTAGAATCTAAGCCTTCTGATTCTTATTTCGGTTTCCAGGTTATTTATGATTTCCTGTAGATTTCCTGCTTGGGTCTTAACAGCCTTCCTGTGTTTTCTTGAGGCCATAGATTCTGGGGATCCTTCTCCTCTATTTTCAGGAATTTTTCTGGGCTAGGGAGACATGTTGTCTTTAGTCCGTATAAAATTTTGATGACCATGTTGTAATGTCTTATTTTTGCGTTAGACGATAGGTTCTTCTTATTGTAAATATTGCCTGTTACGAAGCTCAGCCTTTCCAACTTCATGATTTTCTCCTTTATGCTCTCTTTATCCAAACCGTTATTACATATTATCTCTCCCAAATATTAAAATTTCTTTGCCAATCTTATCCGTCCATATTTCGTCGCTATTAGTTTTTTGAAATGTGGATTAATAACTTCATTTAAATCAACAAAAGACCCGGAGTCCAAAACATAATATACGAAATGTAATTAAATTGCACTGAAAATAAGGGCAGAATAAAATGACCTTTCTTAAAGCCGATGAATACATTCCGGCTATAGAGAAAGTGTGCTAGTAACGGTCCACAACAGGTGCTACCAGTTACCTGTTACATAGATTAACATAAGTGGCATCATTACAGTTACCGGAGCAATTACACGTCTAGTAACCGACTTCGGCATACGGTTACAAAGCATCTGCTGACCTGCCGCCTGCCAGCAACGAAGGAGCTGTGAAGAATCGTCTTCACTATGTTATGATCAGTACTCTTATTTTAATTGTAGGTTCAAAATAAATTACAATCACATTTTTATGAAATTAGAATTTAATTTCGCGTGTTTTCCGAAGGTAAATATTAAATAAGTAATGTGTTCAACTAATGCAAAATTTCTGTTTCCTATGCTTTGTATTACCTTTAAAATATATTTTTCTGCTACTACTGTGGTATCAGTCGTTGCAGCGAAGAAGCAAGTTTTAATGTGATATCACTGATAATAAACTTAATTTACCAGCTTACCCAGGATCTGTAATACCATTCACTAAAAAACAGCAGATGGCAACACTCTACAGAATATTTACAAGTTGTTACGGACGTCCTCAACTAATTATTTACACTGATGATGTTATATTCTTCATTTAAACATAATAATTCTAACGATAAAAAGTGATTGGCATCCCGGTCATGGTGGAAATACATACCGGTATTAAAAATGATTTTGAAAACGAACTGAACTCTCTGACAGTATTACGAAAAGAACGTGATGAAGAAGCTATGGCTGAAAGTTTCTTAGGAAGTAATTCTCAGCTGGGCTGATTAATGGATGAATCTAACACTTGTTATTCCTTATTTTTTTAATCTATTTTTATTTATTCTTTTTTATTTTAATTTTAACATGTATATGAAATCCCATGGTGCGAGAATATTTCTTTATTCCGAAAAAATCCGAACGGCATCTAAGATTAGCGGGCTTTGAGTCCGTGGGAGTATACAGGAATTGGAGAAACGGCATGGTGTCACGCCCAACTAAAAGTCGACCTTACAACGAAACATACGGGGTATTCATGATCTTTAGTTTAACATGTTAAAGTGTGTTAAATGGAGAAATATTTCCTTCTTTTACCATGTTAAAATGATATAACATATAACATTGTTGAGAGTCTGTTACTAGATTAATGAAGAATGACGTCACGCAATAGACCAGGTGAGCTCGTTACCATTTTATTTGTTGTGTTAGAGTACTTGCTCGTATTTTGTGCTTTGATTGTGTACTAGTATCGTTTTGAATATTTTTAAAACTAATAAAGCAATGAATGACAATAATAATAATGCAATGACAGTTGTCAATTAGCTCTTCTTGATTCTGTTCCTCACAAGTCAGAAGGTCAACAAGGCACTCGATAGCCAAATTTTTACACAACTTCCACTTTTCTCGGAATTTAGACATGTTGTAATCAATTACTGTAATCAAAAGTTAGAAGTAAACAATAATATGAAGTTTTGGAAGGAAAGTTTATAAAACAAGTTGCTCAGAAGGCATTTAACATTTAGCATGACTTTAAAATGGGCTACTCACAATTCTATACTTATATATCTATAACATTTAACATTGTAAAACATTTTACGCAACATCTTGAATACCCCTATAAAAGTGATTTGAAACGGGTTTAATTGAGAATACTTTAATTCTAGAGTGAAGCCTATAACAGAATGAATAAATTTGCATTTATATGATGTATGATATGATTGGAAAATCCTTTATGTTACCTAGAAAACATTTAGTAATAAGCAGTAGTCTATCAGTATTTGAAAACTTAAGTTTACTTAAATCGAGCATCGCCGAAAAATTAACAAAAATTAGCAATTGGTAACAAAGTAATCGCTCTTTTTCGTGATTTACGAAATTAACGACATTAAGCTCGTGGCCTCAAGGAATGGTTCACAGAAAGATTTACTAAACTCGGATAGAGAGTGAGTAGGTAACTCATGTAAGGGGGTGATCATGTGCACCAAGAACTGTGCATTCCAAGGAGATATTTGTGAGTCAAATGTAATAAGATTAATTTACGAGGATATCTACAGCCACGGGGACTAAGATACATTCGCACTATAGGATCATATATTCACAAGTGATCAGTATTACTGAAAAACGATTAAATGGAGTATACCAATTTCGGTGACGGAAATTCCCAACTTTTTCAAAAGTTTTCCGAGAAAAAAAAATTTAACATTTTTACAAAAACACAATAATAAATTTATCTAATAAATGCACTTTTTAAATTTAAATACATCTATTAAACCTAAAACTGTAGAATGTATCATAATTTTGTTTGTTGATAAATATATGTTTCTTTCCTATGAGAACTTAAAAAAAAATCAAATTAAATATGTAATAAATTATTGATAATGCAAATAAACTGTGATTTATAAAATATATAGTTTATCTATCTAATATTATAATTCAAATTTAAATAAATACAAAAAGTTTTATACTAACGAACTTTTGTACATATTTATTTTTTAATTTTCTCGATTAGTTATTATTTGTTTTTTACAATGATTTTTAAAATCTTTAAATAATAATTGAACATATAAATAGCAGCAATGGTTTTAAAAGTTATTTGTACCTAAAATAGGAATACAATATAATCTCGGTAATCCGAATCAATTGCTTCAGGGTGTTCGAAGTACTGAAAAATTCGAATTATAGAAAGTATTTGGAGTAATGGCGCAAATATAATTCAACATTATGAATGTACATAATTATTTTTATTTATTTACATATTTTATTGGAAATTATACAATTTGAAGTTTTAAAAATTAAAAAAATATATATTTTTTCTTTTACATCCACAGTAATGATTTAATTTTTTAAAGCAATAAGATTGGCAATTTTTAAGTGAAAAAAGTATAAATAAAAAAAACTCTTTGTATGGATTTATTTACGTTGATTAGTTATATAACGTGATAAAAAAAAATAAGTTCACCTACAAAATTAGTATTATACATATTGCTATTATTAATTAAATTAGTTTTACAGAATTAAATGATTTATACATCAGATATTATTTATTTCTAAATCCAACAAAATATATTATGTACATTTCTAAAGAAATTAGATTACCCGTTATCGATCGAAACTGTAAAAATTTCTACTTTCGAATTTCACTGTTTTCACAATAACTTGCCTATAGATTGAGAAGTTAAAAATGTCCTTTAAATATTTTTATATGTCATTTACACATGTTAATTTTTATTTAAAACAAAAATGTTATTGCCTGCTGAGTAAAAAGTAACTTCTTTTTTAACGCCAGTTCTGATTATTGGTATTGGAGTGTTCGTACTGAAGTTGGGATTACCGAGAGTACACAGAAGATGTTCATAAGCCTAGGGGGCCTTATTTGACTTCTAACCTTACTGTCTTCCGATCGAATAGCATTTTATATGCCCTTAATTAAATTTAATTACGTACAAATAATGATGTGTACGGCCAATCGTAACCTGGCACTCTTGGTTGATTTTGGATGGGAGGTGTTTGACCATCCACCTTACAGACCGAATTCGAGCGATTGGTAAAAATGGTTCGGCAAACAACGCTTTGATACTGACGCCGATCTGCATGCCGGTGTAAACCAGTGGTCGAAATCGCAGGCGTCAGATTTCTACAGAGAGGTTATTGAAAAACCTGTGCCACGGTATGATAAATGCCTCAATTTGAATGGCGATTATGTAGAAAAATAGCTTAATTGTGTACCTTTCAAATGTATGCAATGAACGTTGAGTTTTTCAATTAGTGAACTGTTTATTTCAAGACGTCTAATAATTTCTGGACAGCCATCGTATTTAAAAAAGTAATAATAAAATAAACTGTTGATAAATTACACATAATTAACAGATTTTTTATTTCAAAAAATTACAAAACAACTGAAAATTTTTTGATGAATCAAAAGTATATTGAACATTTCGAAAATACTGAAATATCAAATTAATTGTCAATTGCACAGGGTAGCTGAGTAAGGCGCAAGAAATATTGTGAACGCCGAACCGCTCAAAATCCCCGACATATTCTGGAATATCTCGACACTCCCTAAATGTTAAATGAAGAACTACATATCATTGCATATCTTAGAACTTGTTCCCTCCTTTGTTCCATTTGCATTGACTCATCAAAGGAAGACCGATCGCTCCTTCCAAGCTAAATTAGCAGATAGGGAGATACAAGCGGTATTAAGTTAAATGACGAAGAGCACAGGTGAGAGAGCACCTTGCCCCCACCTGCCCGCGACCAGGAAGAGCAAGACCACCTCCAGCTGACTAAGACAAAGAGTCAGGTGCTACGCAGGTGCCTCCTCACATCACCACGCACCTGCCCTCACTTTCCCCACTCCGTCGTAACTTGACGCAATAACTGGACGTCTTATTCTTATTAGCTCCTTCGATTAAAGATAAGACATGAGGTAATATCATTTCCATTCAAATTTATGTAAAGATACATCTCGGCTACAAATTTATCTACCATATAGGTAGATGGCAGGACGGCTTCTCCTTGTAGAGAAAGGATGAAGGACTAATCTTCGCAGCTGGTTTAAATTTTAGAAGAAGTAAAAAAACTGAAAAGCCACCTGGTTCAGTGTCAATCAGTTTCAGCCCACGCCAAAACTAGTAATCCTTAGGAGAAGATTCATTTCTAGCTTCTATAACAACATAAGTATAAATAAAAAACAAACCTTATTTTATCAGATAAAGAAAAAACCATGCATCTGCTTTGCTTTAATGGTAGCGCATCTGACAAATATTTTATTTTATTTCGGATCTGACTTATTCCAAAGATAGTACCGTAGAATGTGGTAACTTTCTACTATACTATTTTTTTACTACTGGAGTTGCCCTACAGTATGTCACAAACGAACTCCCCCTCCGCCCCCCCCCCCGCCGACGGTGCAATTTACAGAATACATAAAATACAAAATAAATAATAATTTTTTTTATCGAATCCACTATTAAAGGAAACAGCAGACATGTCTTATCAGCTAATTAAAATAATCTCATAAAAGGTATCATGCAAAAATAATCTTTTAACATATTTGAATAACAACGACAGTTTTCCGGTTTATTCTATCTCTTATCATCAAATACACACCTGTGCATATTAACACAACTGGCAAAAATAATGGTAAACAAAATATGTGTACTAAGTGTGGAGTATACACAGTGGAAATTCTTCGACTGGACTTGAATTTATACTGAACGATAAAGGACCAAATTCCATATATACTACCATTGTAGCGTTTGTAAGCGTAGTTCAGTAACAATAGAATTGTTGTAGTAATAGTATCCAGTTTTTGGACATACTCAGTAGCATGATCAATCTAACATCTAAACTCGTTTTGACTTTACAACGACTGAGATCATTTTAAGGATTCTCTAGGTTAGTGGATGACGAGGGAGAGAGAGAATTTGCGTACCAGGAGAATTCCACACACCTAGCTAAAGGATTGTCAATGTCCTCCTTTCCCCCGAAATATTTGTAAACATTACATTCCCAGTTCATGTTATACAATTCATACTAATCAATTAAAATTTAATTATTTCTTTCCAAATGAACTATAAAAAATAGAGCCGAATTCTCTTTGTATTATCCAAAAGAAGATTAACTGATAAAATAATAGTAACAGAAAATTCCACTAATGAATAAGGAAAAAATTAAATTATAATAACCTAAAATATTCATGATAATAAAAGTACCCCTTGTATAATTAAGTTGGTTCATCAGGAACATTCAACTTCAAACCCCCACCAATCGGTAAATACACCTATTGAATGCACAAAATCTTTTCCCGACGGAAAAAAGAACACGTAACTAGAACCGTTTAACACTAATATTTTTTATTTAATTTAATGAGTAAATTATATGTTAATTTTGTTTGACAGTTCAAATACTAGGTGCTTAACAGTAAACAAATAAAACTAACAATAACGAAAATACTGTAATAATAACATAATCATGTTGGAGTTATGTAACCGCATTTAGATGTAAAATGCAGCGATTACTAAATGCAGGAAATGAGATGCAGTTTCCAGGAAGAGGAGACGGTTTACAAGAATCCCCATTCACGTGTCGAGCATTTAATGGATGTATTTACAAAATTACTTTGTTCTTTTTTATTTTTGGACACATCACAAACGACTTGCATACTGATAAACTAACTTCCCTAGCGAGAAAATCAATGGTTGAAACTACGAAAACCCGGTTACTCCATTGAATCGATATGAATGAAAAATATTGATAAAATTTGTTTTTTCGTTTTTATGGAAATATAAGCCCTCTATAATTTTCTTTTGTTAAACGTGTGTTTTATGACTGAAGGAGGCAGCTGGCGATCACTCTGAAACACTGCGGTATATTAATAAAATTATGTGAATTTTCATATATTACAAAATATGATTGGGGAGCAGGGTGGCTCGGTGAGTAAGGTACTGGTGCTACCAACTCCTAGGACCTGGGTTTGAATCCAGCTGTGGCAGATAATTATTTATTCTGTTACTGCAGCGGTGAGTCAACCCTGTGGATTCGGGAGCCCGAAGGACCCTATTTAATCGAGGAAAAATCTGAGGGTTAAGCGTGGTCCCTTCTTGTTCAACTGTGGTTCAAGAAACAGTACTTCCTTCATGAATGCTTCCCCTGACCCTTCTCTGAATACTTTCTCCTTTCTCTCCCAAAAAACCATCCTTCCACCATAGGAATTCTTCATTGTCAAGACAAAGACTTAGTTGGAACCCACATACCAGACCAGTTGTATAGACTACTGAACAGACAGACGCTCTCATCTTTAGATTGAAAACTAACTACAGATCTACAAGACCATGCTTAAACCTACTGGATTTACGAAATTGAATTGTGGGAGATAGGTAAACCTCCTAACATCAAACCTATCCAACCCTATCAATGTAATGTTCTTCGGTAGTTAATACCAAATATTTATTATGTTACTAACATCGTTTCCTCAACATCTCTTTTGTTCTAGATCTCATACGATTTTTAGAGAGGGTTATTGGTAATTAATTATGAGTGTAATTATGGTTAGTGAGCGCCTTTAAACTTCCATTCTATATTACATTAGGAAATAAGGTTTAGAGGTTCTTATATTATGGTTGGGTTTATAAGTGCAATAACATATCATGCACCATAGTGGAAACTAATAATCCTATTTATGGATCACAATAGAATATCTAATAATAAATTTATAGCTGCCTAGTGAAAAGAACACAAGAAACTACTACTATTCTAGTATCGTATAAACGATTCAACAAACGTATACGTGAGAAGAGGCGATTGGAATATCATACGATGAACAGTCCTACACCATATGATATTCCAATCGCCGGTCGTCCTGGCGCCATGGCTGCTACCTACTAGCACCTTGTTGCATGATGCAACATGCACATGCAAGGTGCCTCGTTCGAAACGGAACGTTCTACAGACGAAATTAAAACTTGACTGTAGTAAGACGGATGGTGGTCAAGAAAGGTGCAAAATAGCAAAAAAATATTTATAAGTGACCAACATTTACTGATTTATCATCTTTCCGAATTTAGACCTGATGAAACGCTGCAAAGTGGGGTGAAACGTTGGTTATTATAATATATATAATATATTATATTATTATAATAGCATCTCGTACCATCTTCTTACAATCAATGAAAAAAAAGCAATAATCTTCTAATATGAAATTAAAACAAATCCCTGAGTGATCTCTGTTCCGAAGATTAAGCCGATTGACTGGCCACCTTAGATATAATTATCTAACTCCGTAAGTACGATATCTAACCATATAACACCGTTCAATTGATGCGGCATGCATAAACCCAGCCTAGCACTTCTTCTCGATATTATTATAGTATTCAATATATCAGTGCGACTAAAATAAATCACGGCATTTAATCGCACGATATTTTCTAATATCGCATGAATTAACCAAGCCTAGATCCGAAATATTTGTATAAAACAAGATTTTATCATTCATGATTGGCCCCCTTAATCCTTTCTTACGATATAACTAGCGGTATAATGTTTGCAATAGTATGGATATATGGAGAATAGAAAAAAATGCCCACTGCCTTTAACATGATTTTAATAATAATAAATGTGAATTTCCATTAATAAAGTCAGATAAATCCGAAGTACAAATGGACTAAAAGAAAAATTAGAACTATTTATATCATGAAACAGATGCAACGCCCACAGTTTCCAATTAAACCAAAAAATATCTAACTTGCCAAAACGCAAAAAGCAAACCAACAATTCGAGACATAAATAAACAGACCATCAGCGATAAATTACAAGGCTTTTCCGTAGGAAACGTAAACACAGCATGTATCGGGGTGCTGAGTCAAGGGGCGTCTGTAAGCTCTACTCTTCCTAAACAACAAAAAATATTCAACCATTTTCCACAAGCTGTAAATTATTTGATTGTGGCATTTTATTAAAAAATGTGTTCGTATTCACAGACATATACACAATGATTCTAAAATGGTTGATTCATGACACCTCTAAAATGGTTGATTCATTTACAAATACACATAGGGAGGTACCATTTACAAAGGGCGAGAAAGAGATTCATCTGTATAAATGAGTATTTTTTGATATTTAAATATAATCTGCCTGTACATTGTGAATTTTTTTACGATGGACATAAAGTGACAATACATTAATGTATTGTAGGACTATGCGCTGGTGCTGCCATCTGTTGCAAAGATTGTGAACCATGTAAAAATTTACAGCTTTGACTGGATTTTCCAACTTACCAGGAACGCTACAATACATGTAGGACATAGGCTGGTGCTGCTACCTGTCGTTGAGATAGTGAATCATGGAAATTTAAAATTAACAACTTAAACTAGATTTTACTCTCTAACCACTCAAACCCCCTAGTTTCTAATCTTGCATCCTCTTCCATTCCTGACAATCCTCCGAGGCGCCTGAAAAGAAGATGGCCACGAGACCAGCTACTGTAAAATGTCATTAGAGTGCTACCAATGGATAGTTTCTCTACACGCCTGTAACACTCCAATTTAACGTAGATCAGATTTACTAAATGTATTATAATGTACAGTTGTATATAGCAATAAATAAATATTTAAAAAACCTATATATTCTTACGTACCAGGAAGTCTACGTTGCATTCAAATTAAATAAATATATTCGACTGAAATATGGCTAGCGTACTAAATATTAAAATACAACGAACAATTGGAACTACTATACCTAAATTTTGCTAAAAACGATATTCTGAAGTCCTTCACAGACGAACAATATTGCCAAAAGACTCTATTTTTACTGTTAAAAAACCTAATTGTTTTAAACTAAAATAAGGATTAATAAAAAACACGGTCGGAACACGCAAAATGTCCTAGGTGAGGTAGGATACAACCAAAGATATATTATCAATCAGAGATTAATCAATGCTCAATACTAGCCAGTAGGAAAGACTAAGGAAAATACGTAGACGGGATAAATGTGCAAGCGAAATGAAAAATGGCACCAGTTTTATTCCGTCATAAAATTATTTTCAATGGTATTCCTAGCTTCTGGCGATATCAAGGACAATGTCGGGAACTTTGTATGAGTCTCAGAGTAAACCATTTTGACTTGTTTGTACGAATAATGACATCGTTTACGCTGGGAAGCACATTCAAGTTCTTACATTGCAAGGAAGCGAGTACTCATCCGAAACTTATTTTTATACCATTCTGTTCCATTTTTTCCTTCATTTTCCACATTTCCTATGCTTAGAATATTATGAGAACTAAAAATCATTTTCACATTTCACCCCACGTGAAGTAGGAAAAGCGTACAATTAAGGCCATTAAAAAAAAAAAATTAGGAAAAAATAAAAGTAATATCAATTTTTTTTATTATTGTTTAACCCGCATTAGATTCCCTAAATTATGGGGAAAAAAGTTACTATAACAAAATTGAGGTCTCAAAAAAACCTATTGCATTTTTGACTGTACCAATATTTGTTCTTCAGTTTTGTTTAATGAACAAATACAACCTTAATTCTAAAAATATTAATGCTGCGGATGGCTGAGAATTCCGGCCAATATAAGGCATATCACAATCATTAATAAGATATTATATCAGACATTCACGATTTAAATATTAAACTTATTGATCACTAAAATAGGTTCGCTATTATATTATTCACTATATCGAAAAAGGGTGCAGGAGAGTCGCTTTAGTATAGAGGTCCTCTAAGATTAGAACGGAATACGAGTAGGTCATGAACTAAGATACGAGAATTGGTTTCCAAAATGTTAAGGAATGATATTTGACCCATGGAGATCAAATGGATCTGTTTCCCGAAGATCCATCAATGACAACTTCTAATACAGTTCTATCCCTTATTGGAGCGGACTGAGAAAATTATAATAATTAATATTTAACTATACAAATTAAATAGAAGAATAGATAAAGGTAATTGTTTTCCTCAGCTCCCCGAAAATGGCGGAAGTCAATTTATACTGAACATGAGTGTACTCACGGCCCCGAACGGACCCGACTATTGTCGACTTAGGGTTGATAACGAAACTAACCACCCTTCAAGAGGGAAAATTTCTATCCCTACACACTTGCTCCTTTCCCCCTTTGTTAACACAATTTTCGCCAGCAGTTGCTATTACTTCTTCTGACTTATAAATATTTATTATAGGTTAGAAGAACTAAATTATAATACTTAGACTCTGGAACCTGAAAATAGATTTATTTTATTTGGTATTTTTTTAATAATAAAAGAAAATCGTTTAATAGTTAATCTGGATATAATAATAAGGTTCCCTTGAGCTGTAATTTAATAAAAATTAGAAAATTGTTTAATGGTTAATCTGAATATAATAATACGGGTCTCTTGAGCTGTAAATTAATAACATTAACAAAAAGTTTTATAACAAATTCGTGAAATACCTTTTTTTATCTTTTTATTTATACCCGCACCTGTCAAATACTGTCACTCACGTTCAGAAAAAATTGAGTTCCGCCATTTTGGGGGAGCTGAGGTAAACAATTACCGATTTAAATGCATGAGATAACTGACGTTTATGAATTTTAGAAATTGTTTTCCTGTCTTCATGAAATCATGTCATAGGCTTAGGTGGTCCATGGTTTATCCAGACCAGTTATAGGAACCTTAAAATATATATTTAAAATAACTATAAAACTTTTATAGTTAACAGGTTTTAGGAAGGTATATCTCTCATAGGAGATCTCCTAATTTATAATTATGTTGGAATTTTCACTTATTAATGTTTTATATAATTGACCACAATATGTTTATTGTTAACACTTTAAGACTAATAAGGAAAACATAAAATGTGTTATTAAAAGATGCATATAATCAGATGACAGATGATGGAGTGACAGCCCGTAAACGTCTTTATTAGATGTAATGAGATAAAATTTAACAAAATTAAATGTGGAAGAGTGCTTACTTTTCATTCGTTATATCTAATAAATGAGAAATATTACGTAAAAATATTTTTATTTTATATTATTTAATTAATTCTTTAATCAAATGACTTTGAAAACAATGGATGCCCAGATTGGAATTTTAGCATTTATCCTCTACCAATAGAATCTGATGGGCCTCAAACTAATCTGAAGCAAATTTTTAAAAGAACACCGTATTCTGTCAAAATTATAGCACTTTTTCGATATTTTCTTATTTTGTTAATTTATTTATTTTCAAACATATGTATATGTATAGGAGTGTGTGGGTGTATTTATGCATCCGTATATGAGAATGATATTTTTATAATACGGACCAAATTTTAAGAAAGTTTTATAATTATAACAAACCATAGGCCTTGAAGACAATAAAGTTTTATGCCTGTAAACAAGAACAAACACGAAACTGTGAATACACTAGTCCAGACAAAGGGAGTACAGTTAGGGTCTTCTTACAGGTACATGCATTAGTACCCGTGCATACTGCTCTCTAGCGGCATACACCCGACATACTTATGAAACGATATATTCAATATTATTGTCCAGAAATCGATATACAGTTCATCCAAATATGTAGAGAATAAAACTCGTTGCACAAACAAACATTCCAGCAACGAGAGGAAGCAATGTCGCCTTCAAATTGATTTTTGCTAGTTCTCTCATTGTTATTCTTTTACGAGTTCAATATATTAAAAATGCATGAGAAGCTATAAATAAAAATTAGAATGTGTGTCAACAAATTCTTCAAATGTGTCCAACTGTTCATTATATATCAAATATTTCACAATGTTCCTATGACGGAAAAAAAATCCTTCACAATATGACGAGGAAGCAATTAATCACAATTTTATATTTTTAAAAAATTATATTTTAATGTGTTTAATAATCTACTAGTCTTTGCCGCGGTCCAACTAAAAATTTAAAAAATATATTGCTTTTCGAAGTAAAGGACTTCGTTAGAAAACTACAGAATTAGCTAAATCGAAAAATCATGTTAGAATATCTCCTCTTCTCTAGAAGACAATAAATAGCCACTCCTAATAATAACCATCAAAACAACCAAGTTAAATTTATTAAAATAATAAACATTGAGTTATTAGCAAGATGTATTTGAAACTTGGACCTCAACTAATAAGCTAGAACAAGGCTGAAGATACTAAACTCCCACACAACTAACACCGTTACCAGGAGACAGCAATCTTGGTAGCAAGTGAACCACTGGTTGCCACACAGGACGGCCACATTCGACATGTGAGGATGCCACATGGAAGGCATCTGGCACAGCAGGTGCACTCCACTGACCACCTGACTGTGGAAGACGTGTTCTAAAAGTCGTTCCTCAATTAGATTTCGCGAGAGAAACCCGAGCGAGACTATCGCAATGGTTTCTTACCGAGCCAAATTTCATCCAATGCGACTCAATCTAGTATTTTTAGGTCATTAATTGCACTATGACTCAATTTCTTATTTACTGACTTTATAAACGTCAAGTCAACTTGCCCTTTTCCTCACTAAACTACCGTGCAATTAATTTACCCAAACGGGAGTAGTTACATTTGCATATTCTGAATTTTCCAAAATGATAACTTAGAACTGGTAACAGTATTTCGATTGTTCATAAGTAATAATTTCCATAATTAGATTTAAACTAACATAGGATGAAAATCAATTTAATAAATAAACTTTTAGAGCTTAAAACACTGGTAACATTAGTGGATAAGTGGTCGAGTTGAAAACTCCAACCTTTCCGAGAACCTGAATGGTACATTAACGTGGTTCGTAATATATCTGAGATTTTCAGTAACAACCAATACACATGTCTATATTAGGTTCCTAATTTTCAAAGTTAAAATTTTTACATAAAAAAAGTCCTGATGAGAACAAAAAAGTCTTAACCACCCAAAAATTTTGAAAAATCCGATGTTGACTTTCTTGCTCATATAGCGCACCCTTTTGGTTTTTGATCTCAAGTATATTTCAAATATTCCGAGAGAGAAAACCCGGCCTATTCAAAGAATTCAATTTTTACTCTAAATTCAAATACGATTTGGTTCACCATATATCTTTTATCCACCTTTGTTTCAGAAAACCTTCAGTTTAATTTTTTATGGTAGTTTGTTTTATGAAACCTTTTACGATGCTTAGTAATATCCGGTATATATCAAGAACGCAAGATATATTATGTACATTTTTTTAAAATAATTGGTAGACGTATATTTATTATGTATAACTAGGCCAATGGCCGATCATTTATCTCAACGACGTCACTTCCTATAAATACGGACACATGACAAAAGAAAGCCATTCCGAGTGCAATAGGGAACCTGGAATATTTATCACAAAGTAGACAACAAAGTCATTTGCTCCAGCACGTCGTTGCCCAGGGGAAGATATAATAATTTTTATAAATTACCTCTAATTCGAATATTATTATACTTCATGCTGATTTAGAAAATATAATTACCACGAGACAAAAATAGCACAATTATTTACAAAATATATAATAGAAAAACAATTGTTTTGGCCACTTGACAAAATTATTTTCACAATATAAAACATCTAATGCCTTACAGTACAAGAGCCAGGAAGAAAAAAAAGGCAGTTATCTCACCCTAATTTTTGATTACTTTAATGAAAACTATGTGTAATTAAAACAACTCATGAAAACTGATGAGTCTGCCAACGAATAGGTAGAGGGAATAAAATATGGCGGCTGTTTCAAAACCTTAAAAAAACATTAATTTTCCATTCGGAGCTCTGTATCTTAAAAACTGCCAATAATACAAGATAATCTAAAAGAACATTATTTAAAGAAGAGTAAATTTGTTGAAATATTAGCCCTAATAGAGCTATTTACGTCCAATAGTTCTCGAGATATAGCCTTTTAAAAAGCAGCATTTCATAAAAATGTACTGAAATATCGGTAGTTAATTAATTTATTTTGAGAAATCTATATCTCAGGAACTATGTGACGTACAGATGTCTATTAGCAATCAAATTAAAGCTAGTTTAATGTACTATAAAGTAGTTTATGATCTTTACCTTCGTAGGAATAGTAGTTTTCAAGATATTTGCTAAAATAAATTAATTTATAGTTGTTCGGAAAATAAGTTTGATTTATGAAAAACTTTATTTCAGAAACCATTGCATGTACATATGTCTGTCGGCACTCAAATTAAAGCTGGTTAAATTTACTATAAAATAGTTAACAATGTTTATCTTTGTAGAAGTAGTAGCTTTTATGATATTTATGATATCGAAATGTACTCACAAAATGTTAATTTATAGTTGATTGTATAAAATGTTTTGAAAAAATACATCACTAGACCCATAAGATGCACATATGTCTGCCAACACTCAAAACAAAGGAAATTTAACTTACTATAAAGTAGTTTATGATACTTATCTTCCTAGGGGTAGTAGTTTTTTGATATTCACATATGAATATAAATTTGGCAAATAAAAATTTGTCCGAACAACTATAAATCAATTTATATTAGCAAATTTCATTAAAACTATTATTCCTACGAAGATAAACATCATAAACTACTTTATAGCTCATTAAACTAGCTTTTATTTGCTAATAGACATCTGTACGTCACATAGTTCCTGAGATATAGATTTCTCAAAATAAATTAACTAACTACTCATTTCAGTACGTACATTTTTAGGAAATGTTGCTTTTTAAAAAGCTTTATCTCAAGATACATATATATAGCTATTGGACGTAAATAGCTCTTTTAGGGGTTACGTTATAGCAAATTTACTCTACGACGTTCACTTAAATTTTCTATTGTTGTTGGTAGTTTTAAAGATAAAGAGCTCTGAATGGAAAATTAAGTTTTTTTTTTAACGTTTTGAAACAGCCGACATTTTTTATTCCCCCTTCCTATACTTGGAACCAATATTTTGACTAATAATTATACCTAGTTTTCAATTAAGTAATTAAAAATTGGGGAGAAATAACTGCCTTTTTTCTCCTCTTGGGCTCTTGTACAATTAGGTTTAGTCATATATAGGTAGCTTAAAGAAATAACAACCAATCTCCAACTTTGGAGATGTTTAGTTTATTATGTAACGTTGTCCGTCACAGATGAAACTTTTGCATGCAATGACAAACGCATTATCAGAAAAACTTGTACATTTTTTTTAATGGAACAAAAAATAGTTGGCAAATATTTTTTTATTTGTCAGTTATCTATCCATCAGTTAACTATTCATACATTTTTTAGTGTAAACAATTTTTTTTTTATTTCTCTTATATCTTTTTTTCTGTTATTATATATGCTGTTCATTTAAAATCTAATAGTCTTAAGTTACTTATTTTGTATATACATATTATTATATTTATATCTAATTTTTATACATTTGTTTGTTCATAATGATATATTTTTTTCACTTACATATATTTACGTAATCTTTAGTAACCTTAGTTTACTAAGTTAGTTAGTGTATTTTTTAGACCTCATGAAGTGGTTGACTATTTTTTTGTTGTTTTTAGACCACACCCCCGACCGACCACCTCCTTCATAATAAATCAATAATTTGGCAAAATTTAGAAGAAGATTTCGCACAAAATTTCTCTAACATAATTTCCAAACCACAAATTAATTTTAATCTAAAATATTTCTTCTTCCCTCTCCGGCTTGTTGCCAAACCAATAAGCTAATTTGGCAAAACATGGGCTAAAGCTAAAGCAGGTATCGGTAATAAATCAGCCTCGGTAATAGATGGGCTATCCCAATGTTCCTTCGGAATTTAATTATCGGAGAGGTTCATTAGAACGAGGGGGATGTCCACTGCTAATAAGGGATTCCTCGGGTCATTTTATTTTATCGTTTCCGATGAGGCGATCTAGAACATGACGCCTTTCAGCATGATGACATTTAATTCAAAGGTACGTAATTATTTAAGTGATTGAATCACACCTTAGCTTTGTACCAGAAGTAACTTTTTCAAGGATGATCCGATTTCCTGAGTACGTTGGATTGTCCCAGAGTGCTAGATTTAGGAGGTTGGGTACGATTATAATTATAAGCTCTTTAGACTTATATAATTTTTTTTTTTATTTATTTATTGATATTTATGGAATCGTCTCATTTATTGAACTCCAAAAACATTTCTAGAGGAGAAGATCTCGAAGCCATCGTCTTTTGAGATAACTAGGAGGATATTCCCCAATGAAGAAGAAGCCAGGATAGAACAAGTTGACTAGATTTGTAACAAATTAAAGAGCATTAAGGATTTTGGATTGTAAGATTGAATAATAAAGGAATTCAATGGATTTTTGGAGCCCCAAAGCTCAGCTCCGTAAGTCCAGATAGGCCTATTATACTCATTTATATGAGTCTTTTGTAATTAATTGGAAGTTTAGACTATATAACTCTAAAAATAAAATTTTTAATCGCTGAGATATTGAGGTATTTGTTAATATTTTCAATGATTCTAAGAATTTTTTTCTTCTCCTTTCTCTACGTAGTTCTCTATGTTACATAAATGCTTTATGTAGTATTGTTCTGTATTTTAGACAGTATCCCTTACAATTATACTTATCATGCACTTTTGGAGTGATTGTAATCGGTTATGGTTATTTTCCACAATTACCTACTGCTGTGCACTAAACAACAGAAAAAAAAAAAAGTATACCATATTAAGATTGGAGAAGATGGTCGGGAGGTGCGGTCAGCAGAGAAAAACATAAATAAACAAAAAAATATTTATTTATGCCGACGTTTCGACCTGAGTTTCAAGTCTTCATCAGGGTTATAGAACAGAAGAGATAACAACCATCATTTAAAGAAACATAAAATTGAAAAGAAATAGTATACAAAATATTGAATTGAATAATACAAAATAATTTATTGATAACCATGGAATTAGACAGTAGCAGATTGATGACAGTGAAAGATGAACTATAATATTATGTAGGTAATCTTAATAGATCTTAATAATATCTTGTATTATAAACATCTTCATACCAACATAATATTATATTTCATCTCTCACTGTCATCAATCTGCTACTGTCTAATTCCATGGTTATCAATAAATTATTTTGTATTATTCAATTCAATGTTTTGTATAATTCCAAATTTGTTTGTATACTATTTCTTTTCAATTTTATGTTTCTTTAAATGATGGTTGTTATCTCTTTTGTTCTATAGCCCTGATGAAGACTTGAAACTCAGGTCGAAACGTCGGCATAAATAAATATTTTTTTGTTTATTTATGTTTTTCTCTGCTGACCGCACCCCCCGACCATCTTCTCCAATCAGTAATCTACGGTCAACTATCTATACCTCATTATACCCTATTATGTAATAATCCTCAGTTATTGCAGGCAGCGACAGGTAGTTAATCGACAATTAATGTTTTAAGTATTTTATTAGTAACAATACAATTTAAAAGTTAAGTTGATTTTTTTAAATTGATAAGAATTTGTAATGATTATTTTGTAGCAAAACAGTTAAAATAAGTAATATTTTACTTGAAGAAGTTTATCGGGGGGTGCGGTCAGCAAAGAACAACATAAATAAACAAAACAATATTTATTTATTTTATGCCGACGTTTCGACCTGAGTTTCAGGTCTTCATCAGGGGTTGTGTCTTAGAGGAGGGAAATATTCGGTTGTTCTTTGCTGACCGCACCCCCCGATAAACTTCTTCAAGCATTAACCTACGGTCAACTATCTACATCTCATTAAGTAATATTTTATATCATTCATTCATTTTAGCTGAATTCCTAAAACCATTACAAAAAATTTCTTTCAATTTGTTTCAAGGCTTTGATATTTTATGAATAAAGATGGTGATTACACACGCTTAAGTATGCATAATCAAAATTTATTGCAAAAGCATGCAAAATGCGAACAAATAAAACCTATGCTTGTACATGTTTTATTCTTTCTCTGTCAAAGCAAACCAATGAATGAGTAGTGTATTCCGATGTCACACGATTCATTCAAGTTAGAATATTACACTCTTAACAATATGTAACATTAACAATAATTAAAAATTAATGTAACAATCGAAAACATAAAAAAAAAAAAGTTTGCTACGTTTACTCATCAGAAAGGTCATATACACAAAATTTGAATTATAATAAAGACGTGGGTTCGAATCCGGCAGTGGTAGATAATTATTTTCTGTTTGACTTCGGGTTCGAGAGCCATCCACGCCCCCAGAAGTTAGATACCAATAATTGGATAAAAATCTGGCGGTCGAGCGTGATTCTGACCCAATCACCTCCTTACACAACCGTTGGTAAAGTAACAGTACTTCCTTACAATGTACTGCAACAGTATGCTCCCAAAAGTGAGTATACTGTTGGAAAGCTTACTAAAAGAAGAAGTTTCAGTAGAATTTGCAAAGTTTAGGCTCGGAAATCTTTTTCCTACTTATTTATGTAAGGTAAAATTTTTTTTATTTTATATTTCAATCATATTAACCATATTAAAAATTAGTTTGTGACATGTGTAGCACGTATTCTTAAAGGAAATTCAATGAAATTTTCAACAGTTGTTTTAATTTTGCTGTAGAACCAATATATTAGTAGAGATCGCTATTTTATGAAGAAAAGTCATGTTATTAAAAAAAACAAAATACAAAAACTGAGACTCTGACCCCGTGATTGAGAATCGGACATGAGTCAAGTATACTTCTTTGCTTTATTCGAGGAGTAGAATCACTAACCGGAGTTATAGCCTATATATATAACGTAACATTAAAATTAACTGCAAATATCACCTAAATAATTTATTTTCCTTCAAAGCAGAACAGGTATGTTCTTACTCTTGAAATAAATATTTGTTCAGCGAAATTCAAATTGTTGAAAAACACATTTAGAGATACGTTTGTTATCGGAACAAACACTAGTACAAACATTACGTACTATGAAGACACCAATCACATGCACATTGACGCACGTACAACACTCAGAAAGATTAATCGGTGACTGTTTATTAATGGCTTATTATTATAATATATTTATAATGATATATAATATATATATTATATTTTTATAATATATATATTATATTAATTAACCGTTTATTAATCGCTAACACGCGTTACTGAAACTTATCACAGTCAAAAAGGTACACTTTAACAAACTGAGATCAAAGTTTCAGTGGTTAATTGCCACAGGAAATTAACTTGCTGGTACAATTGTTATTCCCTTGCCAGAGGAAGTTACTCCCCTGGAAGTTAGAACTGTTTCCACATTCTGCATACGCTTTGACTTCAAGGATTCTCCTGAGGATATATTATGCAACGAAGCACTTTAACTTCTTAACGGGGAATTATTGACGAAGGTAGCTCGTTCGAAGGAATTACGATGGTGTTTCAGAATAAAACTTTATTAAGATTTACCTTTGCAAAGAAAACAAATATAGCTTAGGTTCCAATAAAATAGTGAAATTATTCGGCTAACAAAAATAAAAAATATCAACATAATTCAATTCTTAGATAACTTAACTACAAAAACACTTATCAGGTCCAATGAAATGAATTTCTATATCAGAAAGAGCAGTTAGTTTTTAAGAGTTAAAAAAACAATTTTTTAAGTAGGATTTTATTCTAGGATTTTAAAATTCCATTTGAGTTTCTAAAATATTAATGATTTTTTAATGTGTGCCCACGTTTCGGACTAAATTGTAAGCTCCGTCTGGGCGACAATCAAGAATTAATGAGTAAATGTGTGTTTTCTTCTTTGACTGCACCATGGAGAATAATGTCACTAACAATATAACAGTTGTATTTAATTATATATATTTTTCTTGAAATAATTCCTAAAATCATTTACTTCATAAAAACAAAAATGTATCCTTTTGTGTCATTTTACCTAGAATAATTTGAATAATGTTTTTAATATAATGTCTCTAGCCTGATATAAATTATTTTCTGTTCTTAACTATTGTTATTCGTAATTATCAGATGTCATGATATTTAATAATAACAATTAATTAACAATATAATGATAAATATTCCCTAAGTATGTCCTGTCATCCTTCATCTTCCAAGTCATCCATTCCCGCCATCCTTCAAACACATCTCCGGGTTCCTTCAATTCAAATCCTCTATTCGTTCCCGCAATTTATACACTTCAGATTTATACATAAGGGCCCACCAAACCGCTGCCTTCGAGAGATCGTTCATTATCCAATCCTCATCCTAACTTAATATCTTCATTAACTCCATCCCTTCCAACATCCGTCGCTCCAATACCCTCCCTACCTTTAAATCCCGCCTGTTCAATCATTTCTTATCCATTCAGACTCCATAAAATTGTAAATCAGTATAATTGTAAATATGTAAGTTAACGGTGTATTCATTGTAGACAAACTAGCAACTTTGTTATTATTTTAAACAATAAAACACATGTGTTAACTAAATAGATATAAAAATATATAGTATTGTCAATTGCAAATCTTTATCCTGCCAACTAATCTCAATTTCACAACTTCAGTCTAAACATAAGTTGTATATAAACTATTATATCATTCTTAATTATTTTTACATCGCTTTTTTTTTTTTTTTTTTTATTGTTCAACTGATTAAAGTGAGAATGTAACTTATAATAATTTTTAATCATGACTATCTATATTTCTTTGTATTTTTGTTTAAGTATCTCTGAGGCTCCTCAGCCCTCATCTGTTGATTTCTCTGTATTATTCTAAAGGGACTCGTCCCAGAATAAATAAAGTATTATTAAATAATAAATTCAACCAAATATCAAAACAAATACTTTTTATCTGGGATTTTTTCCTGCGATACGTAACCAACTAGGCATTATTTTTTTTATAGCATATATTATATGTTATTATTATTATTACATATTATTATATTATATTATTGCTATGGTATTATTATACTATAATATTATATAATTAGTATTACTATTATACTATAATAGTATATATTACAGATAATAATGACTAGTTTCATGGTAATATAACCATTAATTAATATACTGTATTCCACTGCGCCGAAAATGGAGCAGTTATTAAGTTGCCTTTATATCTTATTGCAATCAGTCTTTTTTAAAAATGAAATTATATTGATTTTTACTCTACTGATAATAGAATCCTAACAATGTTTCACTATAATGTTCTTCATATTTTTACAGGTGCAGAATAAACATTACAATTTTCAACATGACAAGTAAAGAAAGTAACTTATCTTTTTAATAATTCAACAATGGAGGTATTTTAGTGAAGTAAGTCACCTTTTGTTGGAAGTAATCTTTGTGGTATTATATAATGTCAAATTATCAAATATTTTATATTATTTTGTTTTATTAATGAGGAATTGTATTGATCACCCTATTATTGGAACAGCGGGAACATCAGGGTTCAACACTAGGTTTTTTTTTTTTAACATATTCCGTTTAAGCAGTTTCTTCTTTATCATTGAATTATCTGATAAATACATGCAGTTCATATCGGTTTTTTTTATAATCCTCTCGCTTTGAACAAAAACAGTGATATGGGACACAATACTAATATCAACTACCTATCTGACAATCAAGCAAATTGTTTGAACAACTAAAAGATAGTAAGCAAAATGACACTTGCATAATAAAATGTGAACAGAGGTAAACATTTATTACTTAATACTAATAAATTGGAAAACAAACACCAATTCATCGATATCAATTAATAATAGTGTGACTATTGTATACTCAGCATAGAGTCCCTACTATAACAAGTAGGAGACAGTAGTTCAGGAAAAAAGAAAATTGGCGTTGTTCAGCAGTATCTAATTGCACAATACACCAAATCTATGAATGGACCATTGATGAGAAAATCTCAAAATTGACATGATTGTTTTCTATAGATAAATATAACTGCGAACAATCCATTGTAGTTGTTTTAAAATTCAGAAGCTTACAAAGGGAAATAATTTTGCACCATAGAAAGAACCATCTATCTGTATTTCACAAGATACGTTGTGTTCACTTATTTGATGCAAGACTTAAAATCAAGCGTTTCAGGTCAACAATGATTTAACACAAACATCTAGAAAAGGATTACAAATGAAGGAAAATAAAGGGAGAGTGTCATTTAATTATCTCAAATCTAAATCTGTACTGCTACAATCCACGAAGGGTCAAGAGTGCAGTACTTTGTGAGGAAGTGCTGTTAGTAAACAACGGTTATGCAAGGAGGTGATTTGGTCACAATCACGATCGACCGCCAGATTTTTGCCCAATTACGGATACTCACTTTATGAGGCTAGGTGGACTCCCGAACCCATAGGGCTAACTCTCGACGATGGGTAACAGATAATAATTATCTGCTACAGCCGGATTCGAACCTGTGTCCTTGGAGTTAGTTCATTGCCTTGCCAATGAGCTACCCACTCCCATTTAATTATTTCAAGTTCGACCCAAGCAAGATGTGATATTTGTGAAAATTATATCACTGAAAAGCGTAGGTGAAAAGGAGAGGGTGATGCTTTAACCAAGGTGATGAGTGTAAAACTTTAACTAAAATACGTTTAAAAACATTAGTTGTTTATATGTTTGGTTTGAAATTAAATAGTTTTGAAAGATTGAGCAATTATTAATAATTTAACCCTTACTCCTCCATTACCACTGCCCAAATTTTAGGAACGACGGAGGGTGGTGCTACACTTCCGAGCGATAATGTTTAGTTGAAATTTTGGAAACATATTTTACATGGAGTAATTAAGTATATAAACAAAAGTATTTTTTACAATCCAGGTTCAAAAGGGACAAACGAGTGATCGAAATTTTATCACCAATGTATCATATACTTATCATAAGTTCTGGATCTTCGATAAGAGGCAAAAAACTGGTTCTTAATGGTCATCGTTGAGTGCTTCTCTTCAAGTGTTTTGCCTTATATTTTAGAAATTGAGCTAATCAGCTAGATGATCATCGAAATAGAATTAACACCCGGAATGGATGGTCGCGGATTACCGGATGGGTCAGGTAACTTTTGGATAAGGAGATACCACAAACCATCAAGGATACTCTGCACAACAGAAACCTCTCATTAGGCGATAGCTGTGAACGTGGGAAAGGATGATTTCGGCGGGATGTGGTCCAGGCCACAAATTAGCGCATTAGTGATGGCCACCAAGATAAGCTAGAAATCATTTCAAATGATAATTATAGACTGAATATCAATAATAGTTTTACTAATGAAAATGAATTTCGAGATTAAATAAAGGCGGTTTAGTGGCTCTTATGGCTCAGTAGCAAATTATATATTTTTATTATTCTTTCTAGAACTATAAGGGTTCATTAAATTTACAAAATTACCATACTTATACTGTTTATGCAGAGTTAGGAAATGGTCACTTGCGTTGAAGATAAAAAACGCTTCAAGGTTTGAAATACGAAAAGATATTTAGACTGAATAATTCAGGCAGCTACAATGCTTATTGCGAGATTTCCACCTAGTTAATACGATTATAAGTAATTGCGGTGAACGAAATGGGCTGTTACAGTGGACAGCGTCCTAGGTTTCAATCAAAATGTAAATGGGAGGATTGTTTAGGTCTGACTGTTTTATAAATATATATAATATTTTAAGTATTTGGATTTGGGTGTAATTCATTGGTTGGACTATTGGAGCTTGGCATCAAAGCGCTCAGTTAACTATAAATTTACAATGAGCGGTTATTTTTTTTTTCTTAAACATTTGAATTGAAAAAAAAATATATCATTAAAAAAAGTATTTCAAAGCATAAAAATAATAAATACAATACATTTCACAAAAAGGCCGATATAGTCTCAGATAGATTAATTTATTCATCTTTCAAACTTTTCGCCCATTAAGGCATCATCAGCAGGAGCATTACAGTAAAACCGAAAAAAACAAACATCATATATTAAAATGATACCATTCAGACACAAGAAATTACAATTACAAAAATAAAAGGATAACTCAAATAACATTGGTACTAAACTAGATACACCTCACCTCATCACGGTAACAAAACTAGAAACTATTCTAAAATTACGATAAAGGTTAAAAATTTCCTAAAATCTTAAAATAAAAAAAATAAATTATTACTATGAATAATTAATTATCAATAAATCTTTCCAATTTAAATTAGGATTTCTAAAATGTTTCATAGTTTGACGAATACTTTGTCGGAAAATAAAAAATGCCAACCTAAAAATATATAATTATTTATTTAAAATACCTATTGTTTCATAAAGGAAATTATCGAGGTGTATGGCATCAGTATTAAGATTTGCAATACTATTTCAATGCCCTGATGATGCCTGAATGGGCGAAAATTTTGCAAACCTATTTGAGACTACAATCGTCTATTTGTGCACTTATACTCATAAATACTATTCACCCTGTGGTATTCTGTATTTTTTGATAAATATAATTAAGATATTGGCTTGGAATGATTAAATTTATTTTTAAGTGATAGACGTTGGTGGGTCTTTCATTTCATGTCAAACCATGACACCTCATCCCCACCAATCATGACCATCACCACCCCCTCAGATTAAGATAAAACGTGGCGCAATTGATTCTGCTACTATTCCGATAATTCCTGTAAAAACAACTATTACCCTATCATTTATATTTTTGTTAACTTGATTTTTTTTGTTTTATTGATATGGAACTACTGATGTGGCCATTGACCTGCACTAACACCTTAAAAATATTTGTCTCTAAACTTACCTAAGATATGCATGGGATTTGGAGGAAGTTTGTTTGTCATACAAAAAAATAGCGAAAAATCCTATTATTAACCTATTACAATACCCCCCAAAAAATAAAGATAGTTAATATATATTTTTTAGAAAATTATTTTTAAAAAACAACAACAACATACCTCAATTCTAAGAGATGACAGATATTCCAAATTTAGTTTAAAATACTCCTAAATATATAGGCTACAAGAAACAATTTGGTGCTGTGTGCGCAGAATGGATATTTCTAAATTATTCACTGAGGACGTATTTTCTCGTATTAATTTTCCAAATAAGGCTTTCAATAACCGATTGACAAACCCTAATTTCAACAGTTTTCAGATAAATACTATTAATAATATTCTTTAGTCCAAAATTTTAACATTTTTGTTTAGCAAAAGTATGACAGAAACATAAAAATACAACAGTTAATATTTATACTAATATAACATTTATTCAATGCAAAATTGATATTGAATCAATATAAAAAATATTAGTGTTAGTCATTGGTCAACTTAAAGGATCAAATATAGGTTAAGTAATAATTTAATAACTATTTCCTCATGACAACAGTCATCACGTATGCACCCATACGTATTTTTCCTCTTATTTGCATTAGTTAGTTATCAAATCCGTTCATAATTTACTAGTTATCAAATTCCTTACTACTTAGCAATCAAATACCTATTTTTTATTACTATAATCCATTTTTCCGATTTTTTTTAAAAAAGCAAGCGGTTTAAAAAAAAAATCGGAAAAGTGTTAAAAATCGATTGTTCTGAGTTGTATTTCTGGTCATCGGATTATATCGATAATATTGCTCTCTCACTCCAGGAATATATATGCCTTGAATATGTAATTTCAGTTAAAAATATGTTATTTAAATTCAGAAAATGTATTGGTATAATGAAGAATGTTTTAAAATAGTATAAAATAGCTCTAAAAATCATTTAAATAAAATTGTTTCTGAAATGTATGATTATAGGATTTAATAGTGTGTTGAAGCCAATTATTGGTCAGTGCCAATTAAGTTAAAATAATTTTTTTTTGGGGGGGGGATGTTTTAGGTTAATTATTATAAAAATATTATCGTTTATTACATTACCCTATTGGGAGAATTTTATTAAAGCCATATCATGAGGATGTTAGAGTACCTAAATTTATTACTTCCAATGTTATCATCATATGCTACAACTGACGCCGTTCAATTTTCTCTTGAAAGTTTAATTTTTTTTTAAAATTTCTTTGTTCGTCAAGAAAAAAAATATGTTTGAGGAGGATAGGCACACACTCAGACAAAATAAAACTATATTTATGACCCAAACTTTGGATTATAATTGCAATTTAAAAAAAAATTATAATCCACCTTACTCATTCTAAAGTCATGTCAAACAACCCAATAAAAACTTAATTTGACACCCACCCTCTCTGATTCAGATTGAAGGTGACACAATTATTTCTATTATTATCCTGATAAACCTACAAAAATTATTTGTCTTATCATTTAAGGTTTTTGTTAAATTAATTTTTTAGTTTTATCATCGGTATCCGAAATTGGGAAAGCATTCTTTTATGTAGGTTTGCACTTTTTTAAAAATATTTTCCTCGAAAAACTTTTAAGATACTATCATGAACTTTTTCTCGATGTTTATGTTTCAGAGACGATAAATTATAAAATTTGTTTAAACACGTTTAATTATTATATGTTTCTTGATTGTTTCTGAAACAATAATTAATAATCCTATTATTATCCTTTAAAAAAATTATAATCCACCTTACTCATTCTTAATCATGTCAAACAACCCAATAAAAACTTAATTTGACACCCACCCTCTCTGATTCAGATTGAAGGTGGCACAATTATTTCTATTATTATCCTGATAAGACCTACAAAAATTATTTATCTTATCATTTATAGTTTTTGTTAAATTATTTTTTTAGTTTTATCACTGCTATCCGAAGCTCAGAAAGCGTTCTTATGATGTGGGTTTGCAATTTTTTAAAAATATTTTCCTCGAAAAACATTCAAGATACTATCATGAACTTTTGCTCCATGTTTATGTATCATATGTGAAAATAGAAAACAATGCAATTATTAACCTGTACATTCCCCACAAAACTAAAAATATTTTTCTAGAAATTCAAGAAACCGCTATTTTGTTTTACATAAAACCACCAGATCTGATGTTTCAGAAATGATAAACTATAAAATTTGTAGTGAAAATATAAATATCGCCACAATTTTTAAGTGCAAAGGTCTCGTCGTGAAAGAAACGATTCCCACAGTGACAACAGCTGAAGGTATGGCAGCTGGCAGTTAGCAACACGAGAAGTTGTGACGTCACGGCAGCATCAGCAGGCCTCTCTTCTCTTCTAAAGTCTCTGGATTTTTTTAATATATAAGATTTTAAATGGATTTTGAAAGAATCCTATTCAATAACCATCAGAACTATATTAATAAAAAATACGACTATGAGAATGTAACTTGTAAAGTTTTAGATTATCTTGTAGTGCCACATTAGAAACATTTCAAGGCCTCATAAGTGATAGTGTCACCATAGCATTTTGATTGATTAATTAAAACACATAGTTGGTTCAGCTGCGATACCTTGCAAGTAAAAAAAAATCAGCATTGTGTTTTTCATACAATTTCATTTTTTTATACATAATCAGATAAAAAATTTCTATTATTGAGTTTAAGAACATAATATTCCCACACATACCACTTACATATTTATGCTGTTTAAAATTTAAAAATTAAATTAATTTTATTTAGTCATTATTAATAATTTAAGGGTGTGTTCGCCAAATACTTCAATTATTACTATTTAATTATATTTACTGTATCCCTTGTATAGTCTTGGTAAAAAAAATGAAACTCTTACTAACAAAAAATAAGGCTCAATTCTATTCAATTCAACTCAGATTCAAAAGAATCTTTTTGTAATCTCTGGAACAGCCATTATTGCCCCATCCCATGGTTAGTAGTCATCAATTTAACTTTATATAGTTTTAATTAAATTGACTGAATATTAGGGTGAAATAAACCTTTAATTTAATTTTTGTAATTTTAAAAAAAATGTCTCGTCTTTGGCTTTTGGACTAATAGTACTATAAACTATCAAGCAAATCCTGATAGTACGACAGTAAATGTTTGGTAGCAGCGATTATAGAGATGCTTTAATCACCGGCACCATGGAACCTTAATATTTATTTCTCGGTGTTCCAAAAAATAAATCTTGAACCTCATGCTTTAAAGTAGCCGCCAGTAGTTGGTATAAACGACCAATGGTAACCAATTCCAATGTCAATACTAAAGAATTGTAAATAAAACCTTTTCTGTTATTAATGTTGATAGTTAGATTTATTTAGCGACGTTGTAAATCATAATCTCAAACCTAACGCATGGTTTAAGTATGAACTAAAAATGCGTTAATTATTAGGTGTTTTCATAAATAAACTGTCTTAGTATTGAAAGGTTAGGAAAGTGTTTTGTTCTAAAAAAAGTCACGTAATTTGAGAAAAACCGGGGAAAAGAACCGCAATGAGACAATTCACTTTTGAAACTATGTGATCTGAAAATATATTGCGAGTTATTTGCAAATAGTTATAAAAATGGAATTATTAGTATCAAATTAATTGTAATTAAATTATTAAATATAATGATCTCAAATAATTTTATGTTTTTTCTCTAACATTATAAACGACTAAGAACATATGAACATATGAAATTTACTCATTTCAATATAAGATGGCAATAACTAATATCGAGGTCTAAGTATCATTATGTGGTAACCACGGATAGGCGGATTTTTAAAAATTAGATATTTCGAATCTGTGTATTTTTAACGTAAAAACTCAATCTCAAATTTTGATTGTGAACTAATGTTTTTTTTCTAGGCGAATTACAAAGACATTGAGAATTCATTAAGGGTCCGTGGAACCAGTAAATTTAAACCCTGTACGAATCATTGGGAAGCAGGGAAGTTTTTTGATCGCTTTATTAGATATAATATATACAAGCTTACTTGTATTTGCATTCGATGCTTGCTTACACTACAGTGTAAAAGAAACAAAACAATTTCATTTTTTTTTTTTTTTAAATCATTGATTTATCATTCGAGAACGGCACTCCCTTGATAAAACTGTTCTAATTCAAGAATTAAAAAAAACATCTGATTCTTGTGTCTAACATTATAAATTTTGGTCAGGAATATTACATTAATCAACGGTAGTAAATAAACAATTGTTACCAACCCAAGAAATTTAATATTTTTCAAACATGAGTAAAACTAATGGCTATTTCTCATTAGAAAATCTTTCTATTACAGAATGTCAACAGAGGAAGCCGGGATTCGTCAAACTCACCAAAATGTTCAGGGATTTTCCAAAATTTATTAATAAAAAACTTATTAAATAGCAAAATGCAGGTACCCAAATTTAACAAAAAACTGTACTTCAAAAATAGCATCGTACATTGGAGATACTTTTTAACAAGCAACTTGCTACTTAATATTGGGGTAGATTACAGAGGGGCACCAGTACTGGAAAAAACACAATCTATAGTAAAATCTTTAGGATAAGTCCAAAACATAATATATATATAATATTATCTTTTTATAATTGTGCCACTATCAAAACAACGATATATGAAGTTGACCATTGATGAGTAGTTCAATCATTAATTATTGCAAAGGAAATTCTGCTTGACAACAGAAAACGAAAAAGAATCTTTTTATTCGAAAACTTTGTGAATTTTAAGTTCTAAGAATGTCATTCGAAAAACTTCTAATAGTTACATAACTGGTAAGGGAATGATTCTTGCAAGATTTAATAACTTCTTCCCTTATCGTCAGCTAAATTAATTGCCTCTATTTATCTACCTTTGTCAGTTATTGTTCTTCTTTAAATCTTGTTTCCTGGAAGAAATTCGTGTTACCTTGCGAGTCCATGCCAACGATAAGCAATTTATCGAAGATTTCACGTGGAAATAAATTGTTACTTTCTTGCTATACCTTAATTCAGCATCTCATTGAATATTTCATATTTCATTACCGAGGGATTATACAGAACTTGCAAAATAAGTATGATTTTAAAGTATTTTGGTTTATAAATTTTCCTCACACTTTCTAGCTAGTCATAAAATCTAAGAAGAGAAAAAAAAAACTTTTGCTGTCATTCTGTTTTCATTTATCCCAATGTACACTTCTCTTCACTCTTAGCCATACTCAACCCAACCCAAATTAATCCTATACTAGTTATCAATTATTCTTAGAAAAAGATTCTTTTTATAAATTTTTTCTTAGACAGTCTCTTCAATGCCTTACTTTCTACACTCACAATAATGCTGCTTCGTTTGAATGGTGGCACACCTAAAACTTTTGGTTTTATTTTGAAATTAACGTGTTCCAAAGACCAGACCGTAGGCAAGGGTTTCATTCTCAGTTGCTGTTCCTACATACTCTATCCCAAAGCTTGCCAGAAAGTAACTATAGTCAAATACAAAATCAAATATTTTTTTTTTTTTCTTTTGTTAAAAGTACGACTATTCAAGCAGAGCTGCGATAAGTACTTCAATTTTATTAAGCCAGCAATTTGATTTCTTGAACTTTAAATATACCTCCCTCTTGATCTAAAAATGCAATCGTAAAGTGAGTTTAAATATTTGATACCCGAATTGGAATTACTAACGAATCTATTCCAAATTGCTGGTTTTTAATCAATGGTTAATTGAATAACCTCTTAAATTAACGGCTTTTACCTGTTAATGTAGACCTACTGTTATTACACTAATTGTATTAACTTGGAAAATAACTGATTACTGGATGAGGAGAGATAACTAACTGCTAAAGATATATGCATGATCATTAATACGAAACTTAGTTCAGTTATTAACTGAATTATTGTTCATTCACCTAAAAGCGCCTTTGATTAATTCGTTAACTAATTTTGTTGAGTTTTTAATTATTCTGTTTTGTTGACCAGTTGCTTACACTATATATTTTTTTTTCACGGAACGGCCTTAAAGACTACGCGAATATCATTATTTTCACTTCCTTTCATACCCCTTTTCTCCTTCTTTCTTTCTTCCCACCTCTTCTTCATTCTTTCCGATTGTCCTTTCCTTCTTTCTTCAGTCCATGAGATATCCTTTCTCGCACCTCTCTCACCCACAAGGACCTTAATTTCTTTTAGTCTTCTCCCATAGCCATTCCTATCGAAACTGTCTTGGTCCCTTATTTCAGTCTCTCAGTTTCTTCCCTCATCTGTCTGATGTACCCACCAGCACTCTTGTATTCTCTCATTTTATAGAAAATTTCTCTATTTAATTTCTTTGGGTGGTGCATCCTCACCATATATCCATAGAACTCACCTTATTCGTATGTCCGTTTCCAAATCATTTACCTCTTTGTTACCTCTTTCCTTATTAGGTCTCAACCCTTCCTGTGTCTTCTTTGTATAAATTCTTCTAAGTAATCTTCTTTCTATCCCTAACATTTTCCTTAGCCTGGGGAAGGAAGCGGTTTCCATTGCACACAGTATCACCGGTTTGACAACCGTAATGTAGTGTCTTATCATTGCATTCGATGGCAGGCTCTTTTTCTTACATAAATTGATTGTTGGAAAGCTTAGTTTGTCCAATTGCTTCCTTCCTCTGACCCATTGTAACATATAATTTCCCCGGAGGTTCTTGAATTTTGCTAATACTATTATTAATTGAATAACTTTTTTTTTTCATAGGACTTAGCATGAAGAACAACTTGTAGCTACTGGATCAGCAGCCAGCCCTTCATTTATTTTGTATATGTTGTCAATTAGTATTTTAATATAATCGTTGTTAATTTTCTTTTTATTACTAATTTTAAGTTTCTATTACTTTCATATTTTAATTCTTAAAAAAGAATTATCCATAATCAAAATGATTCCCGAACCTCGAAAGCAGCCAGAACACCCATTCTCTTACCGCCCTATCTTTCTGTTACCTATCATGGGAAAAATCCTTGAGAAACTTATCTTAAAACGCCTGTACCCCATGCTAGATTCCAACCACATAATGCCAGATCACCAGTTTGGATTCCGAACATCCCACTCCACTATCCAGCAATGCCATCGTGTGGTTGATGTAGTCTCGTCTTCATTGGAGCGCGGAATGTACTGCTCGGGAG
>NW_027104681.1:591950-595498 GCF_000696795.3 Halyomorpha halys | reverse complement strand
CCGAACATCCCACTCCACTATCCAGCAATGCCATCGTGTGGTTGATGTAGTCTCGTCTTCATTGGAGCGCGGAATGTACTGCTCGGGAGTCTTTCTTGATGTTGAACATGGTTTTGATCGATTCTGGCACCCAGGACTGCTATACAAGATCCGTAAATTCCTACCCTGTAGGATTACCTCATTATCCGTTCTTATTTCTCAGACAGGTTATTTCAAGTAAACCACAACAGCACTTATTCATCCCTGTTTCCTCAATCTGCTGGTGTACCTCAGGGTAGTATTCTTGGTCCTATCCTTTATACATTGTTTGCAGCGGACATCCCAACCCATCCTAACACAATTATCACCACGTATCTCGATGACACATGCCTATTGTCAGTGAATAATGATCCTTCCATTGTATCCCAATCCCACATTACTACCCTTGAAGAATGGTGCCAAAACAGGACGATCAAAATAAATTCCAATAAATCCCACCAAATAACATTTACTTTGTCACAAATCAAATCATCCATCAGGACCTCAATGTCCCCTATGTTGCCGATTTGGCCAGAACCAGATACCAATCCTTTCATAATAAACTTCCCAACCACCCAAACCAACTAGTTTCTAACTTGGCTTCTCCTTCACTACGTAATAATCGTCCTAGGCGTCTAAAAAGAAGATGGCCTCGAGATCTTCTCCTTTAGAAATGTTTTTGGAGTTCTATCAATGGGTTCTCCACATGTTTGCATCATGTCATAATATCACTTACAGCAAATTTACTTGATGTGTATATATGTATACAGTTGTAAATAACAATAAATAAATTATTAAAATTAAAAAGTATCTCACTCAATCACAATTTTTTTTCTACGTACATACATATTTTCGATAAATACGTACTTACTATTTCTTATCTGAGGAGGTGTTTTAATTATTTTCCACTTCATTTTTTTTTGCTTTATACATATATTGTCAATCACTCATCCTTCTTCAATATGATTATTGCTGTTTTTCAATCATTACTAATTCCATAGTTTGATATTAAAATCATTTTCGTTTTTCGTCCACATCTCTTTTCAGGCAAATTAGTAGTATGTTTCAATATTTTGTTGCCTTATTGCATATTTGGACATTCTTTATTTTAGACTTTTTATTTCAGCATATTTTTTGCATTCGATATTGTATGATATATCCTACTGGTTTTTATAGCATAAAAATTGAGGCTTATCTTATGTGTGAACAAAATGCACCTCATTCTAAAGTACAGCTTATAAGCATTTCTGAATGCTTCTTTTTTCATACATGAATTCAGGCTTCATTTATGAATCCATAGAATTCTATTTCGGGGGATCCATACTAATTCTTTATTGACTACTGGTAATCAACTGTATCAACTAGGTCACAAATAGGATAGAACTTGAAACAAATCTCTGAGGAAGACTCTGTCAGCACTCTGAGAGATTTTGAATTTGTATATCTGACCTCTGGTGTGAAATATCCAATAGCTCTAGAGATATCCATCGCACCTTTATTTAAAATTTTACTTAAAAGTAGCTTTCTCCAAACTCTATCATGTCACTTTTTAAAGTTTATAAAAACAGGGAGTGTTTTAATAGCAATTGAAACCATATTCCTATCATTTCCTATGAAATGCGGGTTACTTGCTAATTTGTATTCCTGTGTTTCATAACCGGCTTGATTAGCAGAGATAATTTTTTGTTCTTCTAGATACATTTTTAGCCTTCAAAGATGTATAATTCAAGTATTCCCCGGGTTTGATTGTTGAGGATATTACCCGAATCACTTATAATTTGCTGGTATCGCGGGAGTGGACTGTATTTGAAATAATTATAATGAACAAGATGAAATAAAACCTCTATTCTATTAATAATTATGAAACAATTGATTAAGTTTGTTTTTCCAAAAGGTTTACAAGACAGTTGTTGAAATTTGAATTAATTTTGACTATTGCTAAGTTTACAAGGAATAATGGAAGCGGTTATAAGTTACTTGGTTTGGATGTTCTATTCGATGTTACGATGGAAGATGAGTTTCCCTCTTGTTCTTTTTTCTCATCTTGCCGCCACTTGCCTGAGTGTGGTGAAGTCCTACTCACTCATGTTTCTTTGTAGAAAGTGGTATTGCCTTCTTAAAATGTGCTGTTTTTACCAGTACAGGTCAATATGGCAATAAGCTCTCTTCACTTACATATGTTTTCACTAGAGGGTAACATTAAAATCACATTAAAAATTCATTGAAGGGGCATCCTTAAACAAAACGGTACTCCTTTCCTGATTTTTTGAAACTGTAAGTGTTAATGAAATAGGTCCGTAATTATCTGGGGGTTCGATCGTTTTTCGATTCTTTGGAATTGGTCATTACTTCGTCCAAAATTACATCGTCCAGAGATCTAATTGCAGTATATGGAAGATACATTGGACTGAGGTCTAATTGCAGTATATGGAAGATACATCGGGCTGAGATCTAATTGCAGTATATGGAAGATACATCGGGCTGAGATCTAATTGCAGTATATGGAACATACATTGGCCTGAGATCTAATTGCAGTATATGGAAGATACGTTGGGCTGAGGTCTAATAGCAGTATATGGATCTAATTGCAGTATATGGAAGATACATCGGGCTGAGATCTAATTGCAGTATATGGAACATACATTAGCCTGAGATCTAATGTGAAGATACATTCTCATACATTCTTTGTATGAGACAGGATTAGGAGATATGAATCATTCCACAGTTTCCCTTATTAGGTTTGTTTGTATGTGTCCTCCATGTGTAAACCAATGGTTCCCAACCATATACCATTTTGCATATGCATTAAGGTCATATTAACAACCAGACATCAGGAAAGATAATTAATTTAATAGTTCTTACAATAAACCATTACAAAATATGTGTTGCTTGACTATCCTGCAGCCCGTTTCCGAGGTCGTCTTATCAGCCGCGTACCACGAGTTGGGCTTGTTCCTTTGTGAGCTAAACATGAATACATCCATTTTTAACTTATTTATGAAAGCATCCTTTCCACCTGTTGATGACTATCACCTTCGATTGTGTGATGCTGAATGTCCCTTTGAAATGTTTAAACGTACGACGATATAGAACTTAGCACAATTTGTCTGAAGCAATGTTTCTTAATCTGAAAAGGGTGTAGGTTTAGAGTTCACCAGTTTTGAGTCTTTCGGGATTTTATGCTATCGGTTCAACTTCACAGTTTACACTTTCTGTACTGTGTAAAGTTCTTTAGCTTTGTCGTCTTGCCTATGTAAAGCTACTTGCGTTCTAGAATAATCCACTCCATAAGGCTATGTTCGAACATTGAGGCTATGTCCGTGAAATCTTACCCAAATTGATCTTGGGTGACGTACTTACAGTCGCTCTTGACCTATGTTTAGTATGGTCGCTGAGCCGGGCTCTTAAAAACTCACCCAAATATTTGTCATATAGGTGGGTATATGGGTTAGACATGACAGCTGATTTTTCGATAGCATGACAAAACCATTATAGAAGTTACTTGGGTATAACCGGATTAACATAAATGT
>NW_027104681.1:585420-588819 GCF_000696795.3 Halyomorpha halys | reverse complement strand
TAATTTACTTGGCTTGAAGATAAAAAGAAAAGTAATGCTACTTAGAAGATTAAATAAAAAATAGGAAGAAAGTAATAGATAAAGAAGTAAAAATGTGTTTGGAAAATATATCAAAGAAACTAAAAGTACCTCTAAAGTACTTTTAATTATTTTAAAATTAATTATATTAATTTTGAATTTTTATTGGTAATAAATTATGAACTATAAAAGATTAGGAAGGCCAAAATTACACTTGGCCTTAAAGATAAATATGGCTGGGTACTTGCACTGCATCCCTTTTCATGCTTGTTGATAAAACATGTTGATATCTACATTATTGGCACTTGTGCCATTGACACTTATCAACCAAAGCTTGTTTATCTCCACGACAAACGTAGGATAACGTTTTACGCACAGCTGAGTCCATTAAATGTTATCATCATTTCAGGGATTCATGAATTCATTTATCATGAATTCCCCGCATTCATGAAAAATGTAAAACAAAACTACATTTATGTTAATCCGGTTATGCCCAAGTAACTTCTATAATGGTTTTGTCATACGAAACGAACTATTTTACGAATGTTCGAAGAAGAAAGTTAGTAGGAATTTGTTTTTTCTTTTTTCACAGTGAATCATAATGAGAATTCTTTAACCCATCTCTAGTGCTGTAGATTAAATGTAATGTGTAGGACATTTTATCTACCTGTAAACAGAGTTTATCCTAAGAAAATGTTTAGTTTCATGTTATAAACATAATACAGGAAAACATTTCACATGTTTTGTTTTTTTCTTTGTGGAGAAAGCCGGCAGTTGGCAAACCTATACTTCTGGAGACATAGTTGGTGATGAAGAATATTAAGAAAACAAATATTGTTAGAAGTGTTACAATCCAGTTTTCACTCTAATGAAAGATATATTTTTTTTTTTTCAATAAATTTTTTTTCTTCCTAATAGTATTCCTTACCATAATCTTTTCCCCCAAGACTGTACATTAATTAAGACACAACACTTCTTCAATAAAGCTTTTAATTGTCATTAATCACTACGATCAGTTACGTTTAAGGTCTCCCCTGTTATATAAATACGTATAAAATCCTCCTGAATAGACTGGAATTACAATTTGATCACAAAATATAAGAATACCAAGGGGGCTTTATAAAAGGAACGTCCTGTCAGGAGAAAATAAAATACTATACTACCAGAAAAAAAATCTTTACATTTCCTTTGTTAACTTTATAAAGGCCCACGATTCTGTGATAGGGAAACCCTACTGGAAATCCTGAAAGAGTATGGATGCAGTCGAGGATCATGAAATGGGAAGAAAGAAAATCAAGACTCCCAAAGAAGCCTAACCATCGACATCGACGTGGTCCTTAGTGGCCGATATGTGATTAAAAAAATTAATTACTTTTTCTAAACCTTCGACTATGATTAACACTTCTTTTTTTTCTAAAGAAGCCGACCGTAAAATGCATAGATTAAAATTCAAAATTATGAATACAAGTGATAGTCTTAAAAGAATCTTTTCAAGTTTAATTATTTTAAATAACAAATAATAATTAATAACAAATAAATCAATTGTAGAGTAGACTTCGAACAACGAACGACGGCTTAAAATGTATAACTTAATTAAAACATAATTCTAATAACGCCCAAAATGTCTTACCGTACTATCCTTAAACAAGTAATAATGCATATATTGGGGAGAAAAATACGAACTTAATCCCTTGCGTTTATCGAAGGTGCTAAAGTTATTTGGGAAAGTGTGAGATTTTCTTTTTTCAACTTTTCTAATTCTGGGCTACTGATGATTTCAATGTATTATTTTAATAAAAACTCAAATAGTGATAACAATTTTAATTGAGCCAACGTTTTGCCCCACGTTGCAGGGCTTCGTCAGGGCTGTTTTGACAGAAGTCAGAGTGAGGGCGAAACATTGGCTCAATTAAAATAGTTATCACTATTTGAGTTGTTTTGTTTTTACCGCAACCCGGACCATATTCCATTTATTATTATTTTAATAAAATACGGCTGATCAGGTTGTGATGATGTGTCCAAATGTTTTGTTTAATTTTCATAAATTTTACAATGGCTGATCAGACTTTAAAGAATAATTGCTATTGACTGTTCTGAATAAAGTGTAACAGGAGAAATCTAAAATTTCTGGTTAACAAAACCAAAATTCATTAAATGTATCAGATTTTTCACCATTGTTGCATAATTATCATAACTTTTCATTAGTAATAATCATCATGTCAGGTATGTTGAAGGATTGAAATAGTTCTTTAAGGTGGAAGGAATTACGGATATCATAAGAGTTATTGTGAAGGGCAGGAAGAAGAAATTTTACAATCCTTCAACATACCTGACAACTTTATCTTAACTTCCTTTGATGCCGAAAGCCTTTTTACTAACATCCCCATTGACAAGGCCCTTCATATCGTTGAGAAGAACTGGACTATAATTGAACCTCATACCACGCTTAACCTCACCTCATTTCTTTCTACTTTAGAACTTTGCTGTTTACCTGACTTTTCACGATAAAGTTTACCCCCAAATTAGTGGACTTGCGTTGGGCAACTGCCTTGCTCCAGATATCTCTAATATCGTTCTTAATGACCTTCTCGACTCTATAATACCTCTCTTCTCATAAGACATAGTTTTCATTAAAAAGTACATGGGCGATCTCTTCCTTGTCCTCAATCCTGACAGAATCCCCGAGATCCTATCAGCCTTTAATTCCTACCACCCTCGTCTTCGGTTTACTGTTGAAGGAGAAATTGACCATTCCCTCCCTTTTCTTGACCTACTTATTATCAGACATTCCGATGGCTCCCTATCCACTAATTGGTATACCAAACCCACTTATTCTGGTAGACTCCTCAACACCCTTATCACCACATTATTAATGTTGCTATGAACCTAATTATTAATACCACCAGACTAACATACAACGTATTAAACAGATCCAATTTAACAACAATTTTCAATTAAAAATTAAAAAACTACTTGATTCTTACATTAACCGTGTTACTCCAATCCCTCCTGTCCTCAACTCTTCTCAATCCACTCCACCACTTTTTCAGTACAGGTCCCTTCCGTATATCCCCATTCTTTCTGATAAAATTCAAAAATCCTTAAGATCCACTATTCCCACCCTACGTCTTGGCTTGAAGTCCCACAACAAAATTTCCTATCTTTTTTCCAAATTGTAAGACCCTATTCCTTTCTTAAACCGTTCAATGTGGTTTACCGGATACCCTCTTCAACCCTATACTGCAATTCCTTCTATATCGGCGAAACTAAAAACCAACTTAAGAACCGCATTTCCCAGCATAAAACTTCCATCAACTCCTGTAATCCACTTGCATTTAAATTATCAGAACACGCATTGAACCTGAATCATACTTTTAATTT
>NW_027104681.1:572141-584956 GCF_000696795.3 Halyomorpha halys | reverse complement strand
TTTTATAATTTTGTAAATATCTCTTCTCCCTCTCTATTATGTATATTACCATTTATTGTTTACCTAATTTAAATATTTTTTTTTTACAATGGTTACTTTAAAATTATTTGCGTTATTGTGGCATGCTAACTGCCACCCCCACTCCTCTCAATACAAACGTCTCACTCTGACTTTGATTCCCGTCAAAACAGGTATGAATTCTGTCTCATCACATCATTTGATTTTATTCTTTTCTTTTTTCATCTCTTAATTTGTACTTTCTTTAATATTTCTTCTCTTATTTTATCTCATCATTTGATTTAATTCTTTTCTTTTTTCATCTCTTAATTTGTACTTTCTTTAATATTTCTTCTCTTATTTTATTCCTTATCTATCTGTTACTATTACCCTTTTCATTTGCTTTATACAGCCTTTAATTTTTCTTATTATATTTTACTTTTCATTGTATACCCCTATTATTTTCTACTTATGTTTTTTCTTTTTTTTTTTTTGTAACTATGTCAAGTGTTTGTATCTTTTGTAGCCCTGTCGAAGCCCTGCAACGTGGGGCGAAACGTTGGCTCAATAAAAATAGTATAATCATTTACTATTTTAGTTTTTTTGACCGCACCCGGACCGCACGTGTAGAGAAACTAACCATTAGTAGCACTCTAATTCAAAACAATTAGGATTACATTTTTTTCAAACATTGATTTTAATATGTTTTTTTTTTATGTTTCTTTCAGGTCAAGTGCCAAAATGTGATTAACACCGCTAAGCAAGTTTGAAGTGGGATTTTATGCTAAATTTCTTTTACAACCGTAACATTACAGAAATTAAGTATGTAAACGAAAAAAAAAAAACATTTGCAGACATGAGCGGAGGTTTAAAAATTTCAAACAAGTATTTTTAGAATTGTCAGACATTCTTTATTAATTTAACATATTGTTTTTATGTTTTGCAATTTGGCAATTTCAGACAAGGCAACACATATACCTGATGACATTCTATGTTTTTTTTTGTTTTTTTTTTAAGTTTTAATAATATAATAAAAATAGAGAGAATAGTATCCAATTGAGTTCAAGTACATAATTTAGCCGAACATTTCATTTAGACCACCTCAGTATGTTTTCTGTTTAAATTAAAAATGAAAATTCATATTTTTTTTTTCTGGCACATCTACTACTTTCAAAATTAATTTAAAAAATATTTTTGTATGTTCTCTAGAAAATTCATCCCCCTATATTTTATAAACTTTGGTTAATATTCACGAAATTAGGCAGGTATAGATTTCCTTTGCCCTAAAACTATCAACTAAGGGTTGACAGAGGGCAGTTAAATTCCAAGAGCTGCACAATATTCCCAGAACTGCACCCCCTACCCCTGCAAAGGGGCGCGCCTGGACCGCTGGCGTCGAGCGGAAGGTCTCTTACCTGCCCCCCCCCTCCCTCCGGCGACAGCCTCAGTCTCGACGAACGCGTTCGCAATGGATGTCCGTCTCATTGAAGAGGTCTGTCGGTGGCCTATCCTCTACAACACGTCCTGCAAGGAGTACAAAAATTTGGAAATGAAAAATCACGCCTGGGTGGAAATCACTACCAACCTCTTCGGAAGTTATAACCCGATCATTGGTGAGTATCTTCTTCTCTCACTCAAATTCCTATAACTTTTCTTCCAGCCCGCGGAATAATCCTAATCATAACGTCACACTCTACCAGGATTGATTCCAACACTGATATTAATCAAGCCGGCATATAAACGTAACCTCACTAGAGGTTATAACATCTGGTCCCCGCGAGGCCACGTGGTTTCACACCATTGTTTATCCTTTCCACAACTCAACTTCAGCGGTTCGTAACAATTCAACATACCAAGCAGTATAGCATGCTAAATTGATTTTAATAATTACAGATTTTAAAATCGATAACAATTTTATAATAAGCTAACATCACATCAGAATTAATAATTCTTTAGTTCACTAACGACTTTGAACTTAAACATAATAACTAAGCTATTGTTCTACTTTTTTTTATAATTTCCTATTTTTTTTTTCACTTTATCCTCACTTTTCCGGAGAAACATCCCATAATTATAGATTCTGAAGTTCCCTTAAAAGTGAAAACGAAATGTAAAATTAGAATTTGACTTCCATGAAGAATAACATACTTTAGTTTTAACAGTAACCCCTAATTTTTAACAAAATAATTATATTCATCCCTGTTTTCTCGAAATAGAGTATTTTTGTATATTATAAACAATGCAGTATATATTTAATAGGTTATAAGTGCATGAATAATTCTTAAGCAGCCATTAAGTAACTAAATTTTAAGAGTTATTTTCAAAAATCAGAGAATTGGCAACGTGGGCAGAGAAGAAAGAAGGCGAGGGTAGGACAAAAAGACGCCCCTCCCCCTTAAGGGATGCATAGGCACCGTTGGGTACCGACCCTTGCTGCATGACACTCACATCAAGGGCTTTCTACCTGCCCTCCTAGCTCGCAATAAATTACGTCATTGTTTAACTTTAGTTTAGAGAGAGGCCTTTGCATCTTCCCAGGATAATTACTTCAAACAATTAATTATTAAATATAAAATTAAAATACATATGTATATATAGTTGACCGTAAAACTAAAATATAAGATGGTCATTTTGTCCGCAACACTGACCATCTTCTTTCATAAAATTAAAATGATTCGATCTTTACGGAATAAAAAAGAAAATATTTTTAATAATGTGGGTTTTATATTGTTCTAACAAATTTTCCCACAATCATTTTGATTGATATTTAATATTAGAAATTTTATTTTATCCTTTTTTTATTTATTTTATTTTTCTTCATGTATATATTTACATTTTATTTTATTTCTTTATATATTTTTATTTTTCTAAATTTTAGTATGGTTGTGATCATTAATCATTATTTCTTACTGTCCAATAATGTTGATGCAGATTTCAATATCTATCAATAAATAAAACGATTACATTAGTAATATTTGAAATAATGATATCCTTGTTGTTTGATTATAAAACAAGGAATAGCAACACTACTAGATTAAGGTTATTAATGCCTGTTATCAAATATCGAGTTATTTATTTATTTAGGGAGGTTATCAATCTCAATATCGAACGCAAATCAAGTATTATTATAATTCCTTCTTAGTTCAAAGTTCATTCAAATATTTCTATCATTTTTAAATCATTACTTTATGCCAGGAACAAATTTATACCAAAAGTCGATTGCATTCAAAACACCTTTAAAATAGTCAACAATATTATCAATAAACGTTTTTTTCATTACGGACCAAAATTTATTTACTAATAAGCAAACTAAACCATTCTTTGTTCCAAGGGAAGAGAAAGGGAGTGTTTAAAGCGCGTACTGTCCAAGGTTGAGGGGTTATTGGGTCTGGGAGGCATTTCCGGTGTAGACTTTTCAACTTTTTGTTTACTTCATACTGCTCTGCCTTTCTTTATTGTACTATGTTAATATTTTTGTTTATACGCCTCCTTAATTTGCTACTAATAGGTAAAATTGAGATTAATTAGCATTGTTTTAACTTCTCATGGTAAGAAGTGATTTATTGACAATAAAAAAAAAAGTATTTGAAGAATAAATCCTCGATATTGTTAAGTTAAAATGGCAGTTTATAATTTGTTCAAAATATTTATTTTATGGTTCATGAATGAATAAATTTTAATTTTCTCATTGTTAAACTTGGTGACATGTTCATGTGTTATTTTTATTATTATTAATCAAAGGTTTTTTCAAGGTTTTTTTGCAAAATATCTATTAGATCTATTTATTTCAAAAATTGTAATACATAGATTCAAATATAATTTTGAAGGATTTAAAAAAATAAATATTAAAAAAAAAATTATAAGGAATTAATTTTAAAATAAATACAAGGTGAAAAATATCAACAAAACATAGGAATATTAATATATAAATGATAAAGACAACTGGTTAAAATATTTATTTTATAATGAAGGAATAAATAAATTTAATTTTCATTAAACATAGAGAAATGTTTTTGTTTTTATCTTTTATATTATATATATATATATATAATTTCAAAACAGCTAGAATGAAATTAATATATGAAGACCTGAAACTCAGGTCGAAACATCGGCATAAAATAAATAAATATGGTTTTGTTTATTTATGTTGTTCTTTGCTGACCGCACCCCCCGACAAACTTCTCCAAGGAAGAAATTAATATATGGAGGAGCGAGGAGGCTCAGTGGTAAAGCGATCTGCTTCCAACTCCAAAGACCCGGGTTCGAATCCGGCTGTGGTCTATAATTATTTATTCTGGTATTGTAATTATGAGTCAATTCAGTTGTTTCGGGGAGTTCTTCAGTCCACCAAGGGGTCCACCCTGCCTCATAAAGTGAATACCCTTAATTGGGGAAAATTCTTGCAGTTGAGCGTGATCCTTATTGTAAAATCATTGTTTAAGAGACGGTATATGCACACTATATACTGAACCCTTGACACTACATGAGTTGTAGTGGTAGAGATTTCCATTTTCCTTTAAAAAATAAATAAATGATAAACATATTCTCAATGAAGTAGGAACTATTTCTATCATACATTTTTAGTAGAAAAAAGTATTTTTTTAAAATTTTGGTATGTTTGTTTGAGAGTAACAAGTAGCTAAAGAAATAAAAAAAGTATATATGTGTGTGTGTGTGTGTCTGTGGAACACTGATGAGGTTACACTACTTAATACTTAATGATCCCAACCGATAATTAATGATTTATAGTTATTTTTTTACTAAGAGACTAAACATTTTTTGCAGACAAGTATAGATTCTGAGAAAAATTTCGCATCACTTCATTCCTCACATGTAATTTTCTTAATTTAAAAGAAGGCCACAAAACGATTGTTCGACTACGGAAATGTTTTTCATAAGAGATATTTTTTATGACCCTTCCTCAAAGATGTTAACCTAAAAGAGAGTTACACCTCATTGCTCTTCCTTTTTCCCCAACAGCGTTTTCTGTATTACATTCCATATTGCCCTGCAGTTGCAGTTGAACGACCTGAAACGTTGCATCTTCGAACTGACACTGCCACTACTCCTATGGTCAAGTCATCACATTCCAACGAGCTTGGAAAGAATTTATCCAATTCATCATTCTTTAATGCATTTATATCCACACAAATTAAACAAAGCTGATCGCGAATCGTTATACCTTAGCATTATTGCACTCACCAAAATCTCAACAAAAAAAAATTGTATTTCCAAAACGAAATGGTCATCTGTATTTTTCTGATTAAATTAAAATAATTTTATTCTGTAGTCCAAAATAAAACAATAGTGTTCCTAAAAGATACATCCCCCGATATTTTACACATTTTAGCTAATATTTAAATTAAGCAGGAACTTCCATTTTTCCAGTCACCAGAACACTGTCAACTAAAGGTGCAGAGTGTTGTTGAGCCAATCTATGTTTGAAAATCGTCTGTTTAAAATAAAAATGAAAGAAAATTCAAATTATTTTATCTTGGAGACATCCTCCACTATTAAAAAAAACATAATTGTTTGGGATTTTTTTAAAAAGATAAGTACCCCTCTAATTTATAAATTTTGGCAGTAAATAAAATTAGGTAGGCATAAATTTTCATTGCCCTAAAACTGTCAAAGAAAGGTACATGACTGTTAAGCCCCGAGCGCAATATTCCAAAAACCACAACCCCTGGAAAGGGCTTGGACTCGCTGGCGTCGAGCGGATGGTCTCTTACCTGCTCCCTCCAACGACAGCCTCAGTCTGGACGTACGCGTTCACCATGGATGTTCGTCTTATCGAACAGGTCTCTCGAAGGCCTATCCTCTACAACACGTCTTGCAAGGAGTACAAGAACGTACAAATGAAGAATCGTGTCTGGAGCGACATAACTAGTAAGCTTTTCGGAAACAGCAACCACATCATAGGTGAGTACTTTCTTCTCTCACTCCAATTCCTATAACATTCCTTCTAGCCCGCGGAATATCCTAATCATAACGTCATTATAACTAGGACCGATTCCGCCCTTGTGATATCAATCACGGCGGCATATAAACATAACTTCACTGGAGGTTATAACAGCTGGTCCCCACGAGACCACGTGGTTTCAAAGCACTTTGTGTATTATTAATTCTAGTTAAGAGTTGGCTTTTCAAATCTCTTTTCTATTTCATTCTCGGGTTTCAGGATAGTTTAGAGGAAATGTATGTTATGTTCTGCTACTTACAATTTTAAAACATATTTAAATGTCTTTTGAGAATTTCGAATTGACGGCCACTGAAAGAATAGGTGCCAGTATTCAACCCCAAGTGGCCACCAATCACGTGGCTGTGAATTTCCCATCGCCACTGACCTTCCACAACGCACTTCATTTTTGCCGTGCCCACTACACCTGTTTCTATGTGCTGCCCCTTCGTCATAGTATTTCCTAGTTCGTACAATATTAATACTTTTACTCGGAAAGTAATAATGTTGATTATTACTTTAAAATGGAGTTGTTAAATTATAGAACCATTAATATTTACATTAGAGATATAATTCCCTTATTTAAAAAAATAAACAATTTCAAAAATCAATTTCTAATTAAAGCTGTAATGCCATAAGTAGTACATAATTCATAAGTAAATTCATTAATTTGTAAACTCAATAACGTATCAGATAGTTTCAAGTAATTTTATCAGTCACTCCTTGCCTGTTGTTTTGCATTCCTTCTACACTCCTATAAAGAGGTAACATTTAACTCCTGTTCAAGTTAGCTGGCTAAAGTAGCAGACCCTATCAGTATACTTGACATGACTAAACTTATCATAGTAATAATTAAGACTGTAAGCGAGTCTAAAGAAAACTGGTTTAGACAAGTATATAGAATTCCAGAAAGACTCAGAAAGAAATGTACTTATTTCTAACCATTGTTATCAGGATGTAAACGAAAAACATACCAATTTATTAACCAATAATGTTCTAAACAACATTAAAGTATTGGGTGTCATAAAAAAAAACATTCGAATTCTTACCATGAGTCAAAACATCTAAAATATTCCATAACAAGTTCAGAAAATATTAAGTCCACAAGCTGAGATAACATTACAACAATTTTCATTATCATATAAAAATTTGTTAATCATGTAGAATAAAATAATACAAATTAACACTTTATTATGTTGTCTTGATTTTTAGTTTTGACTAGAAAAAATTACCAAACCAACAATGACATTAACAATTTCAGAATATATTTTTATGTTGCATGGCCAATATCTATAAGGATTAAAAAAAACAAAAAAACTAAAGTAAAATCACCACTTATTGTAATTATAATTACTTTTAATCTTAACTGCGATCCTCACCATCCTGTCAAAGATAAATTACTACGATAAATTATCCAAAATATAATTCATATATTAGAAATGAAAATAAAATGGTTTAAATTAATTTGTAAATTAAAAATATAAACATATTAGTTCTTTTTCTTTTCAATTTAATGAATTTAAGTGATTATTGTAAAAACAAAATTGTTTCTCAAGTCATATTTATAAAATAAATAGAATTTGTACAGCATTAAGATGTATTCATTATTTTCAGTGGAGAAAGTTAAGAATAAGTGGAAGAACTTGCGAGACACTTTTGTTAAGTCTTTAAGGAAGAAGGATAGACCCAATTCTAAACAGTGGAAACATGAAGAACAAATGCGATTTCTTTTGCCTCATATTGCAACGAAGGTAAATAGCATTTTTTGAAATGCATTATCTGAAACCCCTTATCAACGTGTTGCTTATAAATGATAAAACTTTTAAATTAAACTTTTTTTTTAGGTACCTTTTACTCATCATAACGAGGAAACTTTGGACCTCTCATTAGAAAAAATGAGCAGGTCTTCCAGTCCAGAGGAATTGCCAAGTGAAAATTCCTGGGTAAGATCTTAAATTTTATTTTAAAAGTCTAAAGTAACAGCCCCACTAACACCATTTCAAAACCCTTCCCAACCGAAATCATTCTCAACACTGCTATTATTTGCAGCAGGAAGTGGACCTAATAAAAAAAGAAAATAACTCCAAGGAACAGATGGAGCTGCCCGTGGAGGCAGTCATGGAGGAGTCACCATCAAGAAGGCAGGCCAACAACCTGAAGAGGAGGAGGAAGGACTCTTTCAACAGTCCGATGGCGGTTGGTGTCCACTTCATGGATAACAGTGAACACCTTTTAGAACAGGTGATTACAGGAGATTCACTATTTTATGTTAAAATTTCATTTATAGTCATTGAGTCAATTTTTACCTTGAAGAAATGAGTATAATGGAAAGAGTAAGCTGGCAGGAAAAGTGAAGCCAAAAAGGTAGGAATCATGTGGAACTGGTCGTGTCGCAGGAGTAGGGGAAGATTACCAGCCAATTACTGGCTGCTCTCTGGTTCAGTTTAGATTACAATGGCGGACATTTCTATTAAACTCAATGTAAAGCGTAGTACCTTGGCCGTGGTCTTGTTGGCTTCACTTTTGCTTTGAATGAGATAGGGTTATGTCAACTCCCTCAATTTACCTATAATATATTCATTCATCTATCACATAGAAGCACATAAAATATTTGAGTCAAATTTTATTTTATTAAACTTATTTATTGCAGTTACTATGAAACTACGTGTAAAAGTTAATTTGGAAAAAATGGGGAATTAAACCCAAAATGGCAGTAATGTCTTACTGTTTTAAAGGCAATAATGTCCTATACTATAAAATCAGGGCTAGTCTGGAATTGCCTGGAGAGACTAAAGGAATTAGCCAGAGGGAATAAACTGACCTTGATGTGGACCCCAGGACATGAGGGAATTGAAGGAAACAAGATATCTGCCATCTTGTTTCCTTCAATCTCCTAGCTAGGAAGGGATCAGAAATGATGCTAATTGGCCCTGAGCCATATTACAACATATCTAGAAGTGCAATCAGGAAAGTGGTTAACTCCTGGGAACAAAAAGAGAAGGAAACATACTGGACGCTGAAACCAGGTATTAAACAATCCAAGCTCTTCATTAAAATATCAGAGGAAAAGGCAAAATTTTACCTTAACCTTACTAGAAATGAACTGAGGATGAAAACAGGACTCCTCAGGCCCACTCCCCCTTAAAATATCATCTTAAGAAGATGAGACTGGTGGAGGATTCCACCTGTCGTCTATGTATGTTAGACAAAGAAAAGGCACAGCATATTCTGTGTAAATGTGAAGATCACAGTATTTGCCCTTGCCTTCCGAAGATTACAGTATTTGGGACAGGACAGAATGGAACCTGAAGACATTTCTAGAACAAACCCAAAAGAATTATTGAGCTTCGTAAGAAGCATAGGATTCATATGGGATATCTAGTGGAAAGAGGAATAACTCACAAAAGATCCAATTGGGTTGGAGTGAGGAAGGGATTCCCGACCCTCAGTGTAATAATAATAATACTATGAAACTAAATCCAGAAAAATATGAATACAAAAAAAGTTATTTTATAAAAGATTCCTAAGACAAAAAATGCTGGGTAAAGAAGAAAAACAAGTTTAAACACCAAGAGGTACTTTTTCTAATACCCAATACTCAATTCGCCCACGAATTCACCAACCCCCTGTCTATTTAACAAGTTTAATTCAATTTTTTTTCCTAAAATTAGGTACTTTTCATTCTTATAATCTTTCAACAATAAGCATTGGGATGCAGTCATTTATTAAAAATTTGCCTGTTTTCATATCCAAACAATTTAAACACAGGAAGGGAAAGTATTGTATTGAGAATATACCTGGGATGTGACTAATTTATTATATCAATTCGACTTTATATATTTGTTCGATTTTCTTGTATATGGGTTAAATAATTTTGATTAAACTCGGTTTGTAAAAGAAAAATTAAATGGTCTGTACTATCAATATAGCCTGATAAATGTTATATGCTGATGTTAAAAAAAAATTCTTTAAACTATAAAAGGAGTTAGGGAACTTAGAACTTAGGGAAAAATATATTTTTGTTGGTAGAAAACACATTTCCAGAAATAATAGTGGTATGTACTAAAGAAAGCCAAAGATTTTTAAAAAGCCAATCGATAGCATTTCTTTGTTATTATAGCTATTATATAATCACATTTCTAATTTCACTTAACACATATGTGAACCTTTTAGTGGCAGAATGGTTAAATCCATAAAATCATCCTTAGGATTCTATAACAATTCAGTATTTGAAGTTTGAATCAAGAATTAATATTAATATAAAAATATTTGTTCTGAAGGAAACCAGGATCAATTTCATCTAAAAGTATGGTGGTAAATGAAATTTGTGTGATGCACAGACCAGATTTTTAAATTATATTGTGATGAAAATATTTGTCATGTTTGATCGCATACTGACCCTTGGCTATGTAAAAATAAACATTTTAGCTCATAAACTAAAAAATGAACATTTAATTAAAAGCACTATGAATCACATTTATAGATTCCTTACTGGAAGTTGTTTTTGGTTTTATAAAAAACTGAAACAATTTGCATTTGCATCTATTTCATTACAATTTATCATTTATTGATCCTATTATAATTTGTTTTCTAATTATTAGTTGTTGTTTTTTAAATTACTAAATAAATTTCAGGAAAGAAAGAAAAAAAGGTCCAAAGTTTGATTTAGTTTCATGATTTATAGCTTTTACTAACAGAGTAACACCTACTCATAATAATGCTATTTTTTTCCCTGAGATGTGTATTTATTTAAAGTAGAGCCTTAAACTATTGACAAATTTTATTTCAGATGTCTTGCTCCTCATTGCCCTTTGACAGCGTGGACTACTTTTTTTTAGCAGTAGCCTCCTCTGTTAAAAGGATGAGGCCAACAAACCAAATAAATCTTAAAAGGGCTATTACAAATTTGGTATATGACACCGAATTGAGTGAAATTGAAGATCGTAATAATGTAGCTTCATCATCTTCTTAATTTTATAAATATTTTTAGTACAACAGACATTATCATACACTAATGTTTGTAATGTAGATATTGTACATATTCACTGTAATTTGTTCAGCTATAGTAGATATTTGATATTTATTCCTGAAATCAAAAATTCGCTTTTAAATTTTTGACTACACATTTTTAAGGTTAATAGAGTCCTTACTAATTTAACTGCCAGTAATTCTAATTTACATAGAGTGATATTTTTGTAATATCATTTTATTTTTTTAAATAAAAATGACTGAATCTATTTATAACTGTTGGTAATATTGTTTTAATTGTTATTACAAAAAAATAAATGCGTGAAACTTGTACATCTGTAATTAAAAAAAAATTAAATATACCTAAAAAAAATTATAAATTGATTCATGAAATTTTGATGGTTTCAAAGATTTTTAATTGTATGATTAGAAAATAAAAAGGAAAGTTAAATCAATTTCAGTAATTTTGAATAAATAACTTATTAACCAAATAATTTAGGCATAGAACTATTTCTAATAAATATCAATTCCCTTTTAAACTATAGTGTAAGTAATAATTACATTGTTCTAATGTTAATGTAAGACTTAATGTAAAATTAAAATCAAATATTTGTAAAGCTATGCCATAATTATATCTAGTCTTTAAGAGGTGTGATCTCAGTTTCTTTTGGTCATAATTTTGTTTTATCTACCTCAAACTGTATTGATTATAATATTGTTATATGTTATAAACTATACCACCTTAAACTATATTGTGATAATTTTTTTTTCCAAAATTTTGTATGTTCCTCCATTTATATATTATTATAGGGCTATGTGATAATAAACTTTATAAAGAAAAGACTGCCTAATTTTATCGTTCTTTTTATATATTTGTATTGTTCTTAATAAATATAAATAAAAAATAAACTTTGACTCTGTTTTCATGGCCTCATTACTATCACAATTACAACATCGATGGAGAACAGGGTGATTATTTAATCAATTCTATATAAAAATAAACTTCAAGAAAATTCCTAAACTACAGTGGTTTTCCTTTCACTTTTTTTTATTTATATACTTAAATATGTATTTCATAATAGGTAAGGTTTTGAGAAAAAGTCTTTATAATTTTTTCATTATATTATAATCCTTTAACCAACATTTCAGGAGTCTTCCAGCAATTTCATCTCCAGGATAAACCATCTGAAATATTCATCATCCCATAAAATATATATTACACATTGCTTTTTTTAAAATCATTTATGATCTTTTTTCCCAGTAGTGATGTAGAGCTTTTTGATTTTTTTTTCCCATATTAAAATACTTTGTCATCAATGAATTCATTTATAATGTAGACTACTTGGATATTTTATTTTCACAGTCACACTGGACTCTTTTACCTCTAAATAAATCTCTTTAAAGCCTACTCTCTACTAATGTTGTTGCTATTGACCAGGATCTTGACTTTTTTTTTTTATTAATTTAGGAACAATAATATATTAACTATATTTTTATTAGTTTAAAATGGACTTTATTAGAAAACCATAACTAGTATAGAACAATGAACATTGTATGAATTATATACGCAATTTTCTAAACATAATCTGATTATAAACAGAGATAAGATAATTTGATGGTACTTTTTTACCTAAAAATTCATGAAAACGTCATGAACTCATTTTCATAACATACTTGATTTTATATGAACTGCATTAATTATATAAATTAAAATATTTTATGGTCCTTTTGTTGTATGGTTAAATTTGTTTACATTTATACTTATACCCTATGTTTTTGGTTTTATAAAAAACTGAAGGCCCACTCCCCCTTAAAATATCATCTTAAGAAGATGAGACTGGTGGAGGATTCCACCTGTCGTCTATGTATGTTAGACAAAGAAAAGGCACAG
>NW_027104681.1:563227-572091 GCF_000696795.3 Halyomorpha halys | reverse complement strand
GAGATAAGATAATTTGATGGTACTTTTCCATCTAAAAATTCATGATAACATCATTAACTCATTTCCATAACATACTTGATTTTATATCAACTGCAATAATAATATAAATTAAAATATTTTATGGTCCTTTTGTTGTATGGTTAAATTTGTTTACATTTATACTTATCCCCTATTTTCTTAAAGTAAGAAACAATTGGTTGGTATTAAATGAACTATACAAAATGAATATTTCATATCAAAAACTAAATCAGTTTTAGTTGTCTTTTAGGGATGGCTTTTAAACAGTTGCTGAAGGTCCAGTATATTTTAATAGTAGATCTACTGTAGCACCCCTTGCTAATGACCTAACATAAGTGTAGACAAAAGCAATAACTTAACATTACTAACAGTGACCTCTGTTGTCAAATGATGCCGCTCAACCCTCCTCCTTCCACAATAGAGCTTGACCAAAAGTTAGAAATCACAGTACTAATCTTGAAGGCGCTCGGAAGTACATTAAAAAAATACCCAATATCTTTCAACTAAATGATTAAATTAATAGAAATGTCTTCTATTAAATAGAGTAAACAAATTTACTGATAATCCACGAGGACTGATATTTCAGGAGAAGACATGCTGGAAGATACTAAAAGACTTATCACAGATCCGACCTAAAAATAACACAGCTTAATGAGAAAATGATATAAACACGGATGATAGCACTGATAACTAATTAGTTCCAACAAAATTTATGTATGATGGTTAAAGAAAAAAAAAACATTCCTTAACATCCTATTCCTCACCTACATGCCGTACTCCGTCCCACATATTTTCCTCACCCCTGGAAATTATCTATACTTAAAATGATCTCCAAACCCCAAAAGCCACCAGAATACTCTGGATGTCAGACTGTCCAGGAAACCGCGGAGCACGTGTTTTTCACTTGCATTCCCTTTGCAGCAGAAAGAAGTGAATTGGAGAGAGAGTGTGTGTAGGAAGCATCACACCAGAAAATGTGGTGAGCTATATGCTACTCTCAGACAAGCACTGGAATGCATTGAAGAAATTCACCACAGTCGTCCTCAAGAGGTTGAGAGAGGAATGAACAAGTGTAGGGCGGAGGTTTTAGTGGGTAAAAATCCCACACACCATAGGTACGGGCCTATCCGTGCCTTGATTACGGCCTGCCGTGAAGATTTCCACCGACCCTCGTAAAGAAAAGAAAAAAACCACACACGTATCATCGAGAGAAAACAGTGAATAAAAGGATGTGAAATGACGTACGGGTTCCAGAAATAGAATGGCTTTATTTTTATTTTTTCTCTCTAATCCCTCTAAAACAGAAAACAAATTAGTACGTTACATTACGTGTAGTTACATAATTCGAATTGGTCACTACCTTTCCAACCATTGGTACTTGAAGGTGTACATTGAGATACTTATCTGGCGTTCTGTTGTATCCATTCCATGTGGATTGGATTATAAGAAAATGGCTTTATTCAGTCCAGTACATTTATATATACATACATCTACTCCAACAGCTGATTCGCCCCCGCTAGTTTACGGGCATTTCCCGTAAACTACCGGTACAGTATTCAAATATAAAATCAATAGCAATGTGACAATAATTATAATAAAATGGAAAGTTAACTCCTTCTCAGCTTCGAGCATACATAACTACACGCTAGATTACAAAGATGATAAGATAATAAATCATAATAGATTATATAACAGAAGAATAACAAAGTGAATAATAAAAATGACACCAGAACAGAGCAAAATAATTATACAGCAAAACTCGCATTTCTTTACAATTATTAACTCATTAATTCAAAAAATATAAATATACAAAGAACAAAATAAACACAATGATATTCAATTTATTCCATTAGTGATGATCAGAGGGTACTTCGCAACCAGAGATGACGTCGTTTTAGAGTTTTAGTTGTTCAATGTGAACCGTCCTCTGCTTCTTCGGATGTATCAAGCTTTCAATTGACTATGTTGTGTTCCATAATTACTGTGATCCTGAATGGCCCCTCGTAGCACTGAACTTCGTTCCTTCTATGGGAATCCAATTTTCGATAAACAATCATCACTATTTGGATAGTTTCTGTCATGACTCTGGCATTCAAATTCTGCTGGACCACGCGTTTACTGTTTTCCCTCTCGATCCTTCCTTTCACCTTGGTCCATATTTTTCTGAGCACTAGGCCGTTATTTAGGATCTCCCCTTCTCCCGTCGTCGCACCTCTGTAATCCCTCCGCCTTGCCTGTACCCCAAAGAGTATCACGAATGGGGAAAATCCTTGACCGTATGAACTGACTGATAGTAGGCCGAGGTTGCTTGGGTCACTGCTTCGTCAGGTTTCTCTGTACTTTTTGTCCACTTGATATACCCGTATATACTTCCTTCTGCCATTCCACGTCTGCAATGGTCTCCAATATTAGCGTGCATCGGATAAATTATCGGTCCACTTCAACCACTTCTGTCCGACATAATCTGGTGTGTCTTTCCAGTTTTGGACACTTCTCTCAGCATTCTACAACTTTGATCCTTCCTGATCCTTGGTTCCGACCAGGTAGTCGTTACTCTTACCGTATATGTCACTCCGTGCAAGCCTTGGTCCATCCACCTTCTTTCATTCTGGCCAAGGGCCAAGTCCAGCTCCATTTCAATCGGTGGGCCTCAACCCTAAGACTTTTAATGTTCACTTTTTGAAGAATCTCATTATTTTTTATTCTTTCTCGTTTCTTAATAAACATTAAACTTCTTAGGAGCTGCATTTGCAAGGTATTCAGCCTCAGATCAAGTCTTTTGCTATCGCCCATGTTTGAGCCAGGAGTGTAGAGAACCGTGGGATATACAAATGTAGTCAAGACTCTGATTTTAAGATCCAGTGATAGGTTGCTTTTAAAGATCTTTTTGGAGAGACCAATATTTAAACCACCCGAGCTTTATTCTTCTTTCTATTTCCATATTAATATTTGCTTTGAATGATATAGTCTGCCCTAAGTAAATGTATTCTTCTACATATTCTATCTTTATATACTACATATTATATCACTATTGTGTAAATAATTTGGTATTTCTAATGAATTTGTCATGATTTTTTTTCCATGTATTTATATTAAGTCCATATTTCTTGCTGATGTCAACTATCTCCTCTATTATTTTCCTTAAACTGTTAATGTCCGAAGATATTAGACATATACCGTCCGCAAAGCTTAGGTTGTTCAGCATTTTCCCATTGACGTATATTCCCAGGTTTTCCCAATTAAATTCTCTGAATAATTTGTTTAAAACACAATTAAAAAAATGGGAGATAGAGGACACCCTTGTTTCACTCCTCGTTCCACCTCAAAGTAATCACCTCCCCTATCCAACGCCACGAATGCTTTTCCGTTTCTATATAACTCCAGGATGACTTCAATGTAGAGTTTGTTTACAATTCACGCAGTGCTTCCCAAATATATTTATGTCTGATCGAGCCGAAAGCTTTGAAGTAGTCGATAAAACATAAATACACCTGCCTATCATATTCTCTGCTTTTCTCAATGTGCTGATTAATATATAGCAGTCAAACTGATGTACTAAAAATAGATCGGAAACCAACCTGTTCTATATCATGATCCTAATAAATTATTTTTATTATTCTGTTTTTTAATATATTACAAAATAGTTTGTAAGTACTTTGAATTAATGAAAATTTTCCAAGATATCCTTTTTTCCTTTTTTAATCTTGCTTAATTTCCACTCGCAAGGGAATCATTGATTATTTTATTAAAGATGATACCAAGTGGTTTTATCAAAGCTTCTGTACCTTCAATAATAAGCTCATTTGGTAAACCATAAATACCTTTTTTTATTTTTCAATCCTTCAATAGCCTTTTCTACTTCGTCTTGCAATAACGAGAATGCTCGAATCCTCTTTATTTTCCTTTTTCATTTCAGGATGCTGTTTTGTTTATACTTTAGTATCGCCTTTATATAAGTTCCTATAGTAATTCGTTATCTCTATATCGCCCAACAATCCTACTTATTGGCCTACATCCCTAAAAAAGCATCCTGATATTCTATTAATAGTATCCTTGGTCCCATCATCTACACCGTCTATACACCTGACATCCCAACCAATCCTAACACTATCCTCACCACGTATGCCGATGACACATGTGTGCTCTCTGTTAATAATAACCCTTTAATTGCATCCCAAACTCTCCATTCCCACATCACAGCCCTCGAAGAATGGTGTCTTAATTGGAGGATTAAAATAAATTCCAACTAATTACATCAAATCACTTTTACCCTTCGTCGTAAACCTACCGACTGCCATACAGTGTCCTTTAATAATGTTGATCTTACCCCTGTCGAACAGATAAGCTACCTAGGACTACATCTGGACAAACGACTAACCTGGAATCCTCACACAAGACTGAAAATACAAGAAACTGCAGGTCGATTTCGACTATAACAGCGCTTACTAGAATAACGGCTAATCAGGACACATGGAGTTGAGCTTGGCACAAAATTCTTCGTAAAATCCTAAATTCTCCTTACTTTCTCACTAATAAGATAATAACTTAATAAAGACCTTAATGTTCCCTGTGTAAAGTGTAATACTGAAATAACATTATCAACCATACTTTGCAGCTTTATAACAACCTTTTCATATTTACGGACTAATAGTACAACTTATTGCAGTTGATAAAAAAATTAAATTGCAATTTAAGTTAGCAAAAATCTTGAAATAGTATCGGAAAATCGAATATTTAAGATAACTCTGCTATCAGTTGGGTCTGGAAATTAATTTTCTTCATTTATTCGAAAACTTAATAAGTGATTTAAAAAATAATAAAAGATAAAAAAGATGATCTTATATACAGAAAAGATGACGACCCCTGGTGTATAGGATAGCATTTACGGAAGCGATCGCTTTTCAATCCTTATAAAATTCGATGATCACACTAACGCTACAATAATGAAATTAGAAAATTTCTTTACTCAACCGAAGGATTCTTAATATTGCTAAGAAATTTGTTCCTCAAAATATAATTTTCAACAACAGACGACTTGTCTGGCGGTGGAAAGAGAATTGCCTCACTATATATAATTAAGAATGAAAAAAAGGCTTTTAATAAGTTAAAAAAAATCACCAGAAGATTTGAGTAAAATAAAAAAATTGAGGTCAGTAGCAAACAACTGTTGCTTGGGACAAATCTACTGCATCCTAGTAGATTCCATAAATATATATTGTTTTTTGGAAAACCCCCAATTCTCGATCTGCTGTTTCTTTGTTCCATTTGTAATAAAATCTGGACCACAGGAGCTTTTCTCGAATCATGGAATCGATATTCTAATCAATAAAACTTCCAAAGACATAAAAGTCAAAAATTATCGACCTATATAGTTTCATGTGTTTCGAAACTCCTCGAAAAAATAGTAAATAATAGATTATTTAGACATATTATTTAGGTACCCCAAACGTCTTATCAACTTCTCAATGTGGCTTAAGGAAAAACCGCTCTGCCATCGAACAAATAGTGAAACTGGAAAAGGAAATTCAAATAGCTTCCTTAAATAAAGAGCACTTGATTACGGTCTTCAAAAGGAATGCGACACTGTATCGTATACGCTGTATGGCGAGACAGTGTGATCAGCACGCTATTAAAACTGCATAAATCGTCTTAGAGGACAATTTTTTACATTTATCAACAATTTTCTTAAATACAGAGTATTCCAAATGAAACTTGATCCTAAACTTTCTCAATAGGTGCCTGCCTCAGGAAAACGTTACTTCCAAGAATCCCCTCTAAGCATAACATTGTTTTTAATAGCCATCGATAGTATAGTAAAAATCACACCATCCGAAGTCAAAGTTATGATCAAAATTAATCATTGTATAACTAATAAAGTATACATTTTTTCATACAATGTTCATCATAGGTCATTAGAGAAATCATTAATCATTTTTCTATTCGAAAACCTAAAACATGCATTTACAAGTCTGTGAAATTGACTTCCGATATAAAACAGATATCTGTGAAGATAGATAAGAAGTAGTGAAACAGGAATTCCGGAAATCGATGTGTAATTAATTTTTAGCGATAATAGAAAGGAAAATGGAACCCAGAATGTTTACTGCCATGCATTGTGGGGTAGACTACTTTAATCTCTCAATTAATTTGAAAACCCGAAAAGTTAGCTAGTTTAAGATTTGAGAACCTTTTTCAAACATCAAAAAAACACCTAAAAAATGTTATTGTAGGAACTGAAAATAGCTTATAAACGCTATTTATAAAATTTGGCGAAAACAAGCCTTTGGAAGGCAACTTATTCCTGTACAGTACCCAGGAAAACAAATTACAAGCAACCCAAAACAATTACACCATAATATTCCAATTCTAGTCCGTTTTGTATATTTGACCGGGCTATAGTCAAATTTTGGTACATAAGTGATCGGAAATATTTTAATATTGTTATACATCGGAAGGTAGGTACCTATATACCTACAACCACTATTCTAAGAAAAACAAATTTGTGCCTCCAGCTCTAAAAAATCAGTTACTCCAATAACACAATGGTATTAACTGAAGGTCTAATAAAGCTATAAATAAACTAAGGTAGAGGATTAGGGGAGCAGGTATCGGTACTAAAATCTACTGAAAGGTGTCTACCCTTCCACCTTCATTTTATTGCTCCTTTCTCAAAAGGAGGTGAAATTGAAATTCCGTTCTTTTATTTCATAACAGAACAGGTATGTTATAATTCTTGAAAGGGGTATTTGTTCAGCAGAATTTAAATTGTTGAAAAATAGAATGTATTTCATACTAGCGGATGACATAACGTCAGCGTGGAATCACATCATCTCAATGTTCATTGATCAATTACTCATCCCTCATTGCATTTGTTTTCAGGAAAAATGATCACAACTGATTTTATTTGCTATGGTTCAACGCATGAAATAGTTATCAATTTCATATACTACATATTATAGGTTCGATTGGTATACATAAAATAAAGAAAAACAGAAAACTACTGATTTCCACGTCATTCTCCGTCCATTCTTCAAAAGTTCCTTACACACTGGCGGAGATGGAATAGAGGGGATCGAAAGTGCGGTGAAATTTTTGAGCAGGGTGATAAAAATAGAGATAAAACATTTTGTCTCAGGGTCTTTATTGTTATTGATTGTCCGGTTATATATATATATTTTATAGCATGCTTGAACGTATGAAATAGGAAAAATTTATAATTTAATGTTGGTCTACATAAATTTAAGATGAAAACTGAAAGATCCTAATTTTCACGCCATCCCTCGTCCATTCTTGTTCTATTGATGGACGGATCCAACCATAATTATTTTGTTGGAACGTTTCATTGACTTCAAACACATCGCCTTAGGGTGTTTATTATTACTTATTTAGATCTTTTAATCCAATGAGAAAATAAAATTAGTCATTCGAGAAACATTAAGATTCTTCATGTTTAGAGGATGCTCGAGTCTGAATTTCTAGATTGCCTCCCACCTCGCCCGCTTCTGCTTTCACAGCAAAAATCAAAAACCAAGTAACACAGTTTAAGTTTTTAGTTTTTTGCTAATAACTAGAAAAATGAACACCACCCGAGCTTTATTCTTCTTTCTATTTCCATATCCATATTTGCTTAGAATGATATTGTCTGTCCTATGTAAATGTATTCTTCTACATATTCTATCTTCATATCACTACATATTATATCACTATTGTGTAAATAATTTGGTATTTCTATTGAATTTATTTTTGATGTATTTATATTAAGCCCATATTTCCTGATGTCCTTTATATCCTCTATCATTTCTCTGAAACCGCTAATGTCCAAAGATACCAAGCGGTTTCATCAAAGCTTCTTTACCTCCAATAATAAGCTCATTTGGTATACCACCACTGCCTGCTGTTTTTTTATTTTTCAATCTTTCAATAGCCTTTTCTACTTCGTCTTCTAGAATGCTCAAGTCCTCGTTATTTTCCTTTTCTATTTCAGGATGGTATTTTGTTTTCGCTTTAGTGTCGTCATTATATAAGTTGCTATAATAATTCGTTATCTCTTGTACTATTTCTAACCGGTTTTTTATAGACATACTCTTTGATGGATTGATCTTATTAATTAGCTTTTTATTAAAAAAAAAATAGTATGCTAATTAATTTTTTTTATGGAACCTGTACTCAACAAACAGTCATAATCATTCTTTCATTATAAAGCTGGAGATCTATAGCAATCTTTTTCCTGACTATTTTGGGAACCTTGGCATAAATAATATAAATTTTCAATACGATCTTCTTTATCGAAATTTGTTTCCTCCTTATTATCAAGTAGATTTTCGGGATAGTATTTAGAAACAACTGCTGTGAAAGTTGTTCTGGTGCCAACATAAAATCTGCTATGCATTTTCATCTGTCCCATCACAAGGCGGTGATCAAAATCAAACTTTACTTCCGGCTTAGGGTATTCATATTTCATGTATACATACATTAAGGTTTAATTTAAACTTAAGCTTAATTACTATAAATGTATTTTTTTTTTAAATGATACTATGAAAGGCAACAAGAGAATAAAAATATTTATTCATGGGTTGAAAATTAAGAGAATCGGCTAATTATATTTACATAGATAGGTATTTTGACGGAAACAAAACTTTCCTAAACATTTTTATTTTTAAAAGCCTATTACTATATATTGTCACCAAACCACTGTGTATTCTAATGAGGACGTGGTTTACTGATAAACAACAATCACTAATTAAAGCTACATATTATCAACTTATTGAACCATTTATAAAACATAGAAAAGAACAAGATCAGAGAGAGAGAGAGAGAGAGAGAGAGAGAGAGAGAGAGAGAGAGAG
>NW_027104681.1:558041-561660 GCF_000696795.3 Halyomorpha halys | reverse complement strand
GAGAGAGAGAGAGAGAGAGAGAGAGAGAGAGAGAGAGAGAGAGAGAGAGATACTTTATTTATTCATCTATGCTGCCTAAATACATTAGGTTGCCATCACACATAAAACCGGTGACCACCTGTGAGGTTACATTTATATGTCCAAGCCATGTAGGAATCGCAGGGAATGAACTAGCCGCTCACCCTGCAAGAAAAGCAAACGCGCTTCCGAGACGGGGTAAAGCAATTTTAACTCCGTCAGAGATGAGCAGGCCTATTGTAAAGGAAGTCAAAGATAAATGGCAATCTTTGTGGAACGAAAGCTCAATGAATAAATTAAAAATTATTAAAAAGGATGTCAAGCCCTGGAGTACCTCCAGTCGTAAATGCCGTAGAGAGGAGGTTGTACTGACCAGGCAGAGAATAGGTCACACGAGGCTCACCCACTCCTATCTTATTTCAAAAGAAACGCCTCCGAACTAGCCAGTATTGCAACAACAATCTAACAATAAGCCATATTTTCCAACGATGCCCATATTTCACACCACACCTAGCTTAGGACTAAACCAAGATATCTCAAAAACCCTTGGAGACGATGATAAAGCAATAAAATTGGTGTTTCAGTTTTTAAAATTACAAAATTTACTGACAAAAATATAACTAGATCGGAAGGGGGAAAAATAATAATAATAAAATAAATAATCAAATTAAAAAATAAATAAAATTTAACGAATATTAGCAAAATTAAATAAAATATAAATGGCGTTGATGACCAATGAAGTTTGGCGCCACTAAACAAAAACAAACAACCTGTGAGGTTACTCTCAATTGATCTTAAAACCCGACGAAGAAGGTGTGTACAAATAATAACGAAGAACACTAAAAAACCAATAAATTGCCATCGGTTACAAATAAACAGATCGCAACTAAAAGACTTGATCAACAGTCTGTAAAGAAGATATCATTAACAAAACAAAATAAAAAACCAAATGAGATAAGCCACTCGGAATACTTTAAGGTGAAAACAGATAGTTTATAACAGAAGTAGCCAAAGTAAAATAACATTTATTTTGGAAAAATAAAAGTTTAATAGAGCACTAGAACAGATCCGGTGGGACGGCGGAACAGCAACTTTGTGATGTTGCTGGCAGATAGGGAACGTAGCCAGTGGCCCGTGATGAAGATGGAATTACTTCCCTGGGAACCGCTTAGGCCAATTAACTGCCACCAGCCACTGGAACTTCCAAGGGTCCCCATCTGTCTGCCCAGCTGGTGGAAACTGGAACTAGTACAATCAGGAGTGTTTTGGTTAATTGTGGCAACTTGAGGTCCTTTCTTAGGACGAGATAGTCACTTGTACAATATGTGACAAGTTGTTTCAGTTCCTCGACTGTAACTGACACTTTTTTCAGACGTACCGTCCGCCTAAAATTTTCCTAATATAGTAGTAGCTTGGAACAACAATAACCAACTTCCATTTTTTACTTTTACTAAACGTATCTTTGTCCACAACAACTTTTGAATTAGCAGACCAATTTACGTGCAGTTTTTTTCACTGTTATTGTAGACCAATTGATTCGCCTCTTGCCGAGGAATAAGAAAAACGCATTACTGATTGTATTAAACTACATCATATTTACGAAAAATTAGAAAAACATAATGTGGCTGGGAGTAAAGTAGGTCAGCAATTTTTGTTGAGTGAAAAGGCATTTCATATTGCTTTTTAGTGTCGTCTGAAACTACCAAATATCATTTTAATGCCGTTCTGAATTGTTTCAATATTTTGAAAATGTTGTGGCACAATGAGGACTGTTATTTAAAAACTATTTATGTTACTAAATCATGATAGCCAAATGTACAATAATTTTCAACAAACTATCAATTGTGTTTATTAAGCTAGAATCTTCGTTTTTAGTGTCGTCTCATACTATCAAATACCATTTGTCAAGGAAATAGTGAAAATTTGAAATTTTTCAACTCAAATTTTTTGAAGGATTTTTTTTTTCTTCCTGTGATCATTGTTCATATAATCGTTCATATCCCCCCTGTATTTTATCCAATTTCTACGTTAATATAACCGTTGGAAAGCTGAATGTCTGTTCTTTGAACCTATACCAATTGAAGCCTAAATGTAGATTTAATAAGCCCTTATAAGGCCCAATTATGGCTTTCAAATAAATAAAACAAATTTCAAACGTTTTATACTTTATCTCCGGTTATAAATTCTTGAATTAGATTCAGTTTGTGCTCTTTGGTCCAGTTTATAGAAACCACTGCTAACTTAGTTGCAGTTAAGGAGTGTTGAAATTATTTTTATTTTTTAATAAAAAATCTGCTTCACTCCTTCAAGCATAGGATTGATTATTGCTTCAATTTATGTTACCAAACCATAAAAATAAAGTATTAGTAAATTTTTTATTTTAGCTAAATACAATAATTTATATCAAACTATCAGTTGTGTTCATTAAATTAATATACATCCTCAAATATAGGAATAGCGAAGCATTGCCGGGTCAGCTAGGATATGTATAAAAGGGAATGGTCCATGTTTTTCCAAAATAAACTTTCGGAATATTTGACCCATTTACATGTTTAATTTTTTTTTAATGTTCCCTATTGCCATAGTGAGGTTTAAAGCAATTGAAATAACCCATTTCTTCGTTAGAAAAACACTTATGAACAAAATTAAATGATTTTGGGGCGTAGCTCAAAAAGTATACATTTTGTTCACAGTTATTATAGCAATTGATTTATTTATTTCTGAAGATTAATACAAAAAAAAAAATTACTGATTTTTTTAAATGATTTTATATTCATAAAAACTATAAAAATCTAATGAGGCTTCGAGTAACGTATGCCAGTAAATGTGTTTTTAGGAAAAAGCAAATCATATTCGTTTTTAGCGTCGTCTGAAACCCTTAAATTTTTAAAAATAAAAAATACAATTATTGAAATCAGACTATTATTAAAACTTCACAATTATATTTCTAGAAAACTGGAATCTCAATTTTTCATTTTGTGGGGCCACCACAAGATGAAAAAAAGTCAACGTCCCAGGCCGAATTCGAACCGGGGCCGTCCGCAGTTCTCAGATTGCTAAGACCTGCTGCACCTCAACCACCTGAGCCACGTACGGCCACAGGAAAGAACAAATGTTCATTTCTTTTTCAAGAAATGTTGCTGGTAATATATCTATCGTGTTGTTTGGTTTATTTAATACTCCAGAGCTGGGTGTACTTTGAGGTATTGCAAGTGCATTTTAATTTCGGACGAATGAAATCTTGAACTGTTGAATTTATATATATGGAATTGATATAACCAAAAACACTGTGTATTTAAGAGCATTCCAATGAACTAAACTTGATAAAAACCATAATTAAAATTTAACCCACCTATGGAATAAGAAATCAATTAATATGTTTGTGAATCTATACTTTTTTTTAAGAAGTTTAATTACAGCTAGCCTATCTAAATGGTCTTTGTGCATGTGTGTGAACAGCTAGCCTAGCTAAATGGTCTTTGTGGATGTGTGGGAACAGCTAGTCTAGCTAAATGGTCTTTGTGCATGTGTGTGGGCAGCAAGCCGAGCTAAATGGTCTTTGTGCATGTGTGTGGGCAGCAAGCCGAGCTAAATGGTCTTT
>NW_027104681.1:555687-557991 GCF_000696795.3 Halyomorpha halys | reverse complement strand
ATGGTCTTTGTGCATGTGTGTGGGCAGCAAGCCGAGCTAAATGGTCTTTGTGCATGTGTGTGGGCAGCAAGCCGAGCTAAATGGTCTTTGTGCATATATGTGAACAGCTAGCCTAGCTAATTGGTCTTTGTGCATTTGTGTGAACAATTAGCCTAGCTAAAAAAACAGTAGTCGTACGAAACTGAAATTACATATACAGAACAGATATATGCCTCAGATGTTACAACAACTTTATTTTGTATTTTAGATTATAAATTTATATCATTGAAATTTACATTTTTTTTCTTCCAACCTCTAATCTTTATTTTCAACTAAATACAATATATATAAGACATTATACATACACATAATAACAATAAATATTCTTTTGCCGTAAGGAATTATTAATTGATTAATTAATTATAATTGTATTATAAGAAGAGATGCAAGGTCCGCTGAAGACGGGTTTACAGAGGGGATATGATAGCTTTTTTAAGTACTTTTAATTTTGGTGATCTGAAAAAAATAATAAAAAGATCTAATTGCTAATAGTAATAAACAATAGGTGGATATAAAATAAGAATAAATTCAATAATAATTGTTTTTCCCACAGAAGTTATTACAATAGTCAGATTTTACTTTCACTTACCTATATGAAGTATGGGGATTATCATCATGAACAATAAAGAAATAGGCATTATGAAATTTAAAAAGATTAATTTCATCTGAAGGTGGTAAGTGAAAGTGTAAAGGTGTAAGTTGTATAATACCCACACTAGTTTTCTTTGTAAAGTTGTCTGTAAAATACTAAAAATTTTACCTGCAAAAACGATTCGTCACTGAAATATCCATATCTATGAGTTGTTTTTCTTTTTATTAAATGTAAAGACCAAAGAGGGATAGATTAGATTAAGCTGTTCGACAATAAATAATAAATCATAGACAAATTCTTTTTTATAAACATAAAAGGTAAATAGGACAAATATTTGTAATAATCATACTTAGATAAAATATTTCTCATTTATGTCACCGACTGGGTCCTCTCCGTGTGAGCGAGGCAACGCCGAAGACAGAAGATTGGAAAGAAGAAGTGATACTTCAAAGAATAAATAACGTAAAGACCCCCAAAATTACTAAGGCTTATAACAGTTTAAATTTTACATAAGCATTAAATGATATAATATAAGGTAACTGACACTTTTACAAACTGAACTTTTAAAACAACACCCTTCCTTTAAGTTTATCAAGTTATCTGAATCAGTGAACACAATATGGCCCACATCAAACGCTTGTAACTTAACGCTCCGTTGCTTCTTTACTCATCTACCACCTGCCTTATATAATAAATATTTGCTCTCATCTTCTTACCTACCGAATCTCAAGGTTGGAGAATTACAAATAATATTTTCTCTTAAAGAGTTAAGCAGTTTATTGAAAGTAATTGGAACAGGAAAGGCGTGTATTTTCAGTAATAATTAAAGAATTTTCTTTTTTAACTTTACATGGTTTATCTTAAACATATAGGCATGGTAGGCAGTGGTTTCCAACCAGTGGTACATGGATCATAGGAGGCTCCGGTCAAATATATTTTGTGAGACGTTATTGTTAAAATAGATTATAGCTAACTTTTTATTTTTTTTATTTGAGGATTGAAACAAAAAAGTTTAAAAGGAACCAATCGGGGACTGCGTTCTGTTTCAGTTCCGATTACAAAGGCGGTCATTCCTTTTAATCTCAATGTAAACCTAAAGTAACCAAGGGCATGACTAACACTCACTTGTTGCCTTCAATTTTGTTTTGACATAGAATATGTCAATTGTATAATTGATCAATTGTATAGAATATGTATAATGCCTCCTAATTATGAACAGTGTTCTATTGTTTTGAATTATAACCTATTCTATCATTATCACTGCTTTAATTGGTTCACAGCTGTCGACTTCATTCGATAAGCTAACTCAAAAATGAAACTCCGTAATTCCTTTTGAACAGACCGGCTTCCAAGCTCTCCTCAGCATAGAGCATCACCTAATGAAACTCCAGACTGAGGTAAATACCACCTTCAACCGAAATGAGACAACGGCCATGACATCCATCGACTGCACAAAGGCATTCGACACCGTTTCTATTCGTGTCGACGGAATTCTATGTCGTAAGCTCGTGGATCTAGAGTGCCCAGAACAGCTCTACATTTTTTTTTTTTTTTTTTTTTTCTTTCTTTTTTCTTTTTCTTACCTCCTAAGTATATTTATTTTAACATTTACAATTATATACAAACTTAAATCTAATATATACACTAGTTACAATATATCTTTGTTTGCCTTA